>NW_008665244.1:0-1289 GCF_000695815.1 Acanthisitta chloris | reverse complement strand
AGGCCAGAGAGAGGGAAGACTGGTTGAGCCAGCCTCCTCCAGGGAAGCACCACGTGTTGGAAGGACTAGGCTGATGAATCCATGCAAAGCTATCCCTCATGGCATTCTCCTATACCTTTACACCTTGCCTCCTCTTCAACATCCTACAAACATCAAGTGGACAAGCACTATGGAGTGACATGACACCAGGTGATACTATGTCTTATTTCCAAGGATGACACTGCAGAAAATTGGTCTTCTGCTCAGCAGCAACTGTACTCAGGCAGGACTACTGGGCAAACCTCTATCTGACTGCCCTTTGCTTTCCCAAAATCACATTGGACCAAAGCAAAGCACATAGCTCCCATCCTGCCCAGGACATACCCTCTCCCTTTAGTGTATCCCTAAAAGAGCTCCCCATGCTCTACCTCTGCTAACACCAGCCGCTAGGAACTCTACAAAGGAAGGCCATTGCTTTTACATCTTGTGCCAGTGCCATCCTACATACCCCACAGCTACAGTCACCTCATTTGCCCATGAAATGGGGTTAAGGGTTTTGGCTTTTCCTATTTGGGGCTGCTGCCAAACAACAGAGCCACTCTGTTTAGCTCCATGGTATCTTCCTTGACAGGGTGTGCTTCAGGCACATGATGTTGACACTCAGGCTAAAATCCATCAGCAGGCCCTAATGATGCTTCTCAATGTTCAACAAGCTACTTAGCTGACAGCAGCCCCATGCTGTGTTTAGCCATCAGCTACAGCAAGTTGCAAATAGGACTAGAGAGAAGTCATCCCTGCAGTTGATGAGGTCACACTTCCTTTTCTCCAGTGAAGCTTTGATGCAGTCATTTGTGTCCCGGAAGCAGAGCTGCCCCATTTTATGCCAATCCCCATAGAGCAGAGCCTGGATGTCAACTCTGAGGTGTGACCTGAACCCTCCCTGTGGCAGATGTAGGGGATGACACTCAGGCTGCAGTCGCTTGGCAGGCAGCTCATGTCGATGATGCTGTCAATGCTGCTCATGCACAGCACCCTCCTGCTGTAGATGGCATTGAGGTTCCCCAGGCAGATGCAGTCATTTACCTGAGTGACGGAGGGTCTTGTGAAGGCACAACACACAGGCTCCCCTGGTTCCTGACCAGCAGGCTCCTTGGGATGTGGGGTTTTCTTCTGGCTCCCCCTGAGGGATTTCTTGGAGCTGGCATGTGGCAGGAATCAGGCCACATGGAGCCTCACAACAGTGGCAAGAGGCAGAAGTGACTGCAGAGCTTGCTCTGGAAGGGGAGTCTGCTGCACAAGGCAGGGGAGGA
>NW_008665243.1:313964-325494 GCF_000695815.1 Acanthisitta chloris | reverse complement strand
CACGGGGCGCAGTGAAAGGCACGAAATAGAGTTTACGCGTAAAGTATCTGTAATAGTTTGCTGCGCTGTCTGTCGGTGTGTTGAGAGCAAAGTGAAGCGGTTACACTTCGCCAAGCCCCGCGGGAGAAACCTGGTGGGGTTTTCGTATAGATCAGAAGCCCTTGTGGAGAGGGTGGCCCCAAAACTAGGCACACTGCACGGCTGCCGTGCCCTATAGCGCCAGGGGGGCCAGGGCAGTGCTGCGCCCACGGGACACGCTTTGGGATTTATTTCCCATTTTTGAGGAAAGTCCCATAAATCTGGCTCTCGCCTCTCGCTGTGTTAATGAATCCAGACAAACACGGAGGTGTTAGTCACCAGTATTCCAAAGCAAGTCCAGCCTCTGCTCTGGTCCGAGACAGACGGGGGCTCAGATGTCCCAAGGTCAGATGTCCCACACCAGCAGCGATGTCAGCGCTGGTGCTTCTGGGCATAGCCTGCAGGTGAATGGTGTATGCTACGATATAAGGAAACGATTTAGAGAGAGAGATCCTGTTAAGTTAAACAGAGCATTGCCATCTCGGGTCCGCTGAGACAGAAAGCTCAGTGTTGAGCTCACCCCTTGTTGCCAAGATGGCTCAAAACTTGTCAGCCCGTGATGAAGTGGGGTCTGCAGTCCTTAAGAGCTCCAAGCAAAGCCTCTCAGTTACAAGGTGTTTTACAATTCTCCTGGTATTTCAAGTAATGAGTTGCAAGCCCTGTCTGAATTCCCTCGTACTTAAGCTTTTATTTCATTGTTCCATTTTCCTCCCCACGTATCTCAGGTCTCTGTGAATACCCCAGCCTGTGTCGTGGCAGTGCTGCTGGGGGAGATGTGTTGTGAGCCTTCCCTGGATTGATGTGATGGAAGAAACTAAATAGTGTTGATGCTGCTCCAGCTCTTTTAAGTGGTCCCTTGGTCAGGACTTGGTGTCATGTAGGTAAATTCAATCCAGAAGAAGTGGATTTTTGTGTGGAATTTTTACATTCATCTCTTGCAGCTGTGGAGAGTTTAAACTAATCACAATTCTCTCTGGTATGCTATCATCTCTGTAATTTGAAAAAGGATCAGGAGCCCACAGGCTTGGAAAATCTTGAAGAAACTCTTGTCCTGAAATACATCATCACATGTGGAAAAGACCACTTGCTGCATCATCTTAAAGGAGCTTAAGAATGCTGAAATCCAGTATCATTCTGGCATTCTTTCAAATGGTCTTAGAAATCCGAGTACATTCTTTTTTGACTGCAGAACAGCTTCTTTCCCTTTCTATCAATCCTGTGGCTGTCAGTGGGTCTGTTGCAAGGTGCCAAAAATGTATGGAGTGTCTATGGGATAACAGTGCCGAAGTCAGGGGTGCCTCAAGGCCTTCTCCCATGAACTTGTTGCAGCATTTGCTCAGTTGGAAAGCATTTGAAATCAAAAAGAAAAGGGGGAAAAAAAGAAAAGAAAAAGGCACAGACCTTTAAAAATCCTTCAACTGCATAGATTAGTTTTGTGCAGATTGTTGCCTGCTGTTTAGATCCTTGTTGTTCAAAACTTCTAAAAGGCCTGATGCAATCAAAGACACTTACTGGGTCAAATTGATTCCAGACTAGTCCCTGGAATCACATTGAGGTGAATCTGGCATACTGGGCCTTCAGCTAAACTGCCCAGGAGAATGGAGTCAAGGTCATGCCCAGAATTTTGTCCTCTCTTAGGAAATGAGTGAATTTGCTTGTGCAAATCATGTCTCCCACTGACTGCTTGGGGCTTCTGTTGGTGCAAATGGAAAGGTTACTGATTGCTGAGTGCTGGAAAAGTACAGAGTGATCACTTTGTCTGATGATGATGCCTTTTTTTTTATATTTTCTCAGTGTATCCTTAGGAAGAGAGGTCAGAAAGCCGGAAGGCTGTCCTGGGTAGAAGCCATCATGTTCTTTAATCCTCAAGCTATTACAAGCTTTCTCAGCAGCGCTGATAAAACTGGATTTTGCCACAATGGTGATGAGGACAAAAACACTTCCTAGGGCAGGATGTCAGTTTGCCTCTTTTGTTTTCTCTGGGAACTAAAGAGCCTTAATTGAGGTTGACCAGTGCTTTTCTCAGCTCTCTTCGCTGAATGTTGGACACTCCAGGGCTTGGGTGACGATGAGGTCAGCAGAGCTAGGGAATACCAAAGCTGTTGATTCCAAATGCTACCTGTTGTCAGACAGGAAGGAAATGATTGCAGGGAGACACTCTTCTTTTTGTTATGGTGGCAGAATATTGCAGTTCTTTCTGCCTTCTTGCCCCAGAAGCTGGGATGGAGGCAGCAAATGTAGAACAGTTCAACCTCTTGCTCCCAGTTATAGCTCTAGTTCTGTTCCCAGTCACACTCCAGTATGATAACGTTTTGAGTGACATCACACTTATTTCCTAGTACTGATACAATGCATCAATGTGAGCAAATTCAGGCCAAATGCAGATTCTTGGCCATAATTTTAAACACTAGCAAGCTATACCAGATTGGGAGACAACTTCTCGAAAGACCACTTGGCAGCAAAACTAGCAGTGTGTGCAAGATTCCTGATATAACACTGGTTTGTGATGTTGAGAAACTGCCTCAGATCAGAGGACAGTTTAAGCTGGAGGCTAATTCAGTCTTGGACTTCACTGCTGATCCTTCCATCAAAGGTGCCAGCTTGGAGGGTGGATTTTCAGTTCAGTTTTCTTGCACAGCTGCCTCACCCATGGGGTGCATGAGGTCTGGAACAGCTTCTACTTACTTCCAACCTTCCCTGAAATTAATAATTTCAAGGTTAGGGTATGTGAGCACCCACCACCTGTTGCCTGGGCTACACAGTTCTCTTGCAAAGGAAGATATTTCTGAGAAGAGCTGGTAAGTGTTCGGAGTTACATCTGAGCCCTTGCTGTCAGGAGTAAACATACTTTTTAATGTTTGTAGACACACGTGCTCATTTTCAAATGAGTGCGACATTGTGGTGCTTCCCAAGGGAAGCAAAAGGTTTTCAGGACAGTATACAAAGCAAAAAATATACTTGTCTGGGGGCCTTTTAATGAACCTGGCATAGTCCTCAAAGCTGCTTATAACCATGACATTTTGATCTCCATGAGGGCATAACAAACATTGGAAAGCCATTTCTGGAAAAAACCTGTTAGCTTGTAAGGCTGTGTATCAAGGAGGTCACACTTCCAAATCAATGATAATTATGTGTAACTTCAAATAAAAATAGTGTTGCCAGGCACTGTGTGGCTTTACTGCACCTGCATTCTCTGGCACCAAGGGTGTCAGTCCCTGTAAAGTGGGGCAGAGGGACGCACACGGTGATAAAGCATGGCGATGCAGAGGAAACATCACAAGGTAAAAATGTTTCCATTTAAAAGACAGACATAATAATTAGTAATAAATATAAAATAATTGGCCTGCCAGGAAAGATCTAAGTTACAGAACATGAGCAGTAAGGAGCAAGCCACCAGCAGAGAGGACTGGGGGCTATTGTGGAAAAATCCTTCCTACTTGCTGCCCATTGCACAGCTGTGGAGAGAGACAAACACCACGTAAAACCGTCGTAGCTGAGGGAGCTGAAACCAAAGCAGTGATAGTGTTCCATCACCCTTGCCAAGGCTGGAAAATATTTTTCAGGGATGATACTCCACGAGAGTTGTGAGCTGGGAATAACTAGCCCATAAGCCACAGGGTCATGGTGCAAGTATGCATGTGAGGGTGAATTTTGGTTTTGGGACAAATTGCTGTTTGTGGGCCAATTCAGATTTTTTTTTTCCCCAGGATGCTGCATCTCAGAGGGAGAGAGAAGTGGCAGCTGACAGGGTTGGTGTTCCCACACATCAGGTTCCAGATATACTCCTTTGTTTTACAGCACAGCATTTGCCTGCCTTCCTCTTCTCACTTCAAGATTCCTGCTCAGTTAAAATCTGTTAGGCAGAATGACACCTGTGCAACATAAATTCCATTTGCATGTGGGATTTTGTACATGTTTTTACAGCTAAAAAGAATTAGAAGAATGACAATAGGAACAATGTCTTTTGCAGCTGAAAGCTTCTTCATAAAACCTCTCTCTAGAAGCTGCTAAAAGGAGATCTTCATGTGTATAAGACAGTAATGAAGTTTTCATTTGGGCTTTAAATAAACAGGTTTTCTTTCCAGTGTAGTGAGTAACAGCACAGTTTTCAAAAGGAGGAATGAACAGGGGCAAAGTCAAAATGAAATCTAGAACTCCACTGATTTCAGCGGGGTCAGGATTTCATACAGAAGGGTGAAAATCCAGTCCATCTCGTTCCAAGTGTCTGTTCGTTGCTGGAGGACATGTACTCGTACTCCTTCCAGCTCCAAGCTGCGTCTCCCAGCAGAGGGCATTGCAGGGTGACGTTACTGTTCTTTAGGAATCTGGCGGAAGGTGAAGGACTTCGAGGCGTTGTTTGGCCAGTCTAAAATTTATTTTCATGACCTCCACTGGGACAGTAGATTATCAGTCGTTTAAAACCAAGAGGTGCTGCTAGCAAACTCTGTAGAAGATAGATTAAAGGAATTTTTCCTTGTATTCTAAAAAACCTAATGCCATAAAGCATTTGTTCTTCAATGTCTCTATCACATTATTTCTTTTCCTGTATTAAATGACACTGTAGGCTGAATCTCAAAGGCTTGTTGGAGACTGAGATTCTCCTGACATTCTGTAAAAAATAATAATCTTCTTCCTATAATAATGAAATGCAGAATTAGAATAAAATTATGTGAGCAACGAGAAACTTCGACATTTGCAGTAAATGTGAATGACAGAATAATTTTAAAAAGTGGATATAAGAAAGGAGATTTTTCAAAAGACTTGGGTGTGCTGTGTATCAAACCAAGAAGCTAGGGGGTACCCAGGGGGTACCAGGGGCATAGCCCATGGGTAGCCTTCAGTGCATAGCCTTCAAGGCAGGTTTCTAGCTTTCCTGCCATCTCTGCCCCAAGCCCTGCTGCCCACCAAATTACACGAGGAGCACATTCAGGGGGCAGACAGGGGTGCACCTATAGAGCAGGGCAGATTAAGTGTCCTCTGGCCCTGACCTGTCCCCACCTCCTGGCCAGTCCTGTCCCATAACAGTACTGCCAATCCATATTCTGGAGGCAGTGGATTTAATGTATGTGATCAGGCTGACTCCATAACACAGGCATCCCGTTAGGTCTCCATCTGCAGGCAGCATTTACTCCAGTTTATTGTGTGGCCTCCCAGCAAACTGAGTGGGCACGTGCCTTGGCAGAGGAGTGAGGGATCGAGGGGAAGAGAATTTGAGAGATGTGAGGTGCAACGTTCCTTCTTCAGCATTTGTTCTTCATCAGGTCACAAGGGATTCAACATGTTTGGAAGTCAGTACTATCATTATAGTTTTACAGGTGGAGAAACTGAGGCACCCAGTATCCTGCTTGGGCTCATCAGGTAAAATCAGGACAAAACTACTAAGAACACTCCCATCTCTCCTGTTGGTAAAGTCTCAGCTTAGTATGTTGTACACTCACTGTGCTGCACCATATTTATGTGCTGTGGTGAGAAACACGCAAAGTTAAAGAAGTGCAGGTGGGCAAAAGTTAAAAAGCAAGTTCTCCCACCTTGATTCTTGATTGCATTCTCACTACAGTGTTAAAACCGAAGGGACTTGATCAGAGCAAAGGTCCTGAATTTGAATTTCGTTGAATAATATTGAGGGAGTGGTTGGGGTACTTTATAAATACCCTAAAATTGCCTAATAGGCGTTCAGCTCTGGAGGACTTGAAAGGACTGTAACCTTTCCTACAGTTTAACAACACATTTCTCCATAAAACTAACTTAAGAGAAATTCTCTGCATTCCCACACTGAACACTTAGCAGTCTTTTCAAACTTATAATATAGCAGTAAATATAGCTTATAACCATAAAATTAAGGTTATGTGGACTTGTAACTTTTTATTTTATGCTAGCTCTGTGGGCCACTAGCAAATTCTACAGCGGTTACTGTCCTGAAGTCTGCAATGAATTATATGAGTAAAGTAAGAAGAAACAAAGCTGAAAACAGAAAACAGCCCTTGGTCTTTAAACAGACAGTCTGGGTGTTTAAAGGGAGAAGGGCAAACAAAAGGAAGGGGAATCCACCATGAAATTCACAGCTTCTCATGCTCTATAATTTCAATTTCTTTTAAGATAGTTCTTTGTGCTGTACAGGGAACTTGCTAGCTTACGTGGCTGTCACTGCACTCATGAGGTGTTTAATGGCTACAGAACAGCTCACGAAAAGGTGATAGATCTCGTATACAACAAGCAGTGTTTTCTTGGAATGCTACCAATGAGATTTTGGCAACCTGCTCCAGGTGAAGCTCAGATGTTGTGCAAAATGTAGATTATTTTTACTGTGGTGTACTACAAAGATTGGTTTCCATCTAGCTGAATCCTTGCAAATTGTGTTAGGGATTGTGAAATTACAGAGCCCCTGCTTTCTACAGAAAATGGGCACTGCTTTTATTTTGTGGTTTTACAGTGCCTAGAAAACCTTTGGCTTTCCAGTAATGTAATTGTAAACTAAAATCTAATAAAGAGAGTTTGCTTTTACCTTCCAGTAGTGACTGTGGACTGACTAGAGTCAAGGTGCCTCAGCTTTTGGGTTCCTGAACAGAAACTCTTTAAAGTCCTCTGCTTTCACGAAAATGGGTGAGTAGAATTTTGTGGAAATCAGCCCTCTGTAGGGTAAATTTGTGACCTCCCACTACTCCTGTTGTCTTGAAAACTCTGAAGGCCAAGAGCCACCTAATGAACAGCCTTGTTTATCATGAAAGCTCAGTTTACTGTAAATCTGTGATTACAAGCAGTTGGATAGCATGGAAATTGGATGCATCTTTACTGACTCAGGCCCTTAGCTAAAAGAAATATAGCCACAGCAGGAGGGAGCTAAGGAAAGGAGCAATTAATTTAGTTTTCCAATAGTATTGCAACAACATGGGCATCATAATTTAAAAGTCTTTGGAACAGTCTTCTTAATTTCCTCCTATCCCACTCCCTCAACTTTTTGTCTTGGTCTGGCTTTTGTTCAGTTCATGCAGCCTGCCAGACCAACCTGAGCTTGCCTGAACCCAACCAGTTGGTCCCTGACGTAATCCCGAGTGGTGACCTGTGAGGCGACCTCCAGATTTGCCAGGCGGAAAAGGACCCATTTGGTTTTAAAGTGCTGGCTCTGTTTTGTGAAGAGCTGGCAAAGTATGTTTTTCTTTTTACTTTTATAGCTTGTTTCAAAGTCCATGGAGGATACACAGCTGGCTGGCAATACCACAGCTAATTCCATGGCTGCAAAGTCTTAAAAAGCCTCTGGTGGTGATGCTCAAAAAGCAATGCACAGGAGTAGTGCACACCGTGTAATATGTGTGCTGCCTACAGACCTTCTTTCTCTCCACAAATGCACAGCATTAGTGAGGTGTTTCATTAATCTGTGAAGGAAGTAAAGCAGATGTTTCTCTAGATAGCAAGTTCTAAGTGCTCCTGACCTATGTTAATTCTGCTTTTACCCCACTGCTCCTTGCTTTCTGTGTCTAATGCCACCGAAAGGGAATGACACCTTCCAAACCTGTTTTACATTTTGGAAGGAGCTTGTGTCTGGAAGAGAGCAAGCCATTCTCTTAAAACTCTGTAAGTGAATATTTGGGTTCCAAATGAATGAATGTTTCTCTCTTGTTTGGTTGTTTATTAATGATAGTTCTGTTTTCTCTAGAGTATCTATTTTTATGGGCTTGCTTTCTTCATCTTGTCTTCTGTGGGTTTGCAAGTAGTCTGAAAAAGTCTACAGGACAAAAAGAACACAAATTTACTGAAATTTCATCTAAATCATAACCCAGAAAAGCAGCAGGAAGAGAAATAAACAGTAAAAATCCTTATGGAACAGACTTAATCACTCTCTTCATCAAAGGGGAAATTGAAAACTTAATACATGTCTCTGTAGTAACAATCCCAATGGCAATTCAATGAAACATGGCAACTAGACAGGTCTCCCAAACACTTGCTGGTAGCTAGGATGAGGTAGTATGTATTTTCCTGTTGTTGGGTAAAGTCACCATCCCAGTCTTTACACAATGGCTGCCTGTGAGCACTGTCATGCTTACTGTGAGCACTGTCATCTTACTGTGAGCATTACATAGCTCATCTCCTTCACTCAACTAAATGTCAGCACGTCTTAGTCACATAAACAAGTCAGGATATCTGCAGCTGAGGGTCACACTCCAGTTAGATTTATGTCTTCAAACGGGAAAGATCTTCTAGATGTTCTTAGAGCCCAGCTCTCAGGACAACATCACTCAATCCTGAAAGGGATGCAACAGAGTCTCCTTTCTTTCACAGGCTGTGGTTGTATCTTCTTTTATGACCTCCTCATTCCCAAAACCTAGATATTAATGCCCTTACTGAAGGTGCGAAAAATCCAGGTTCAGTTCCGTCCCCTGCTCAAAAAAATTCCAGAACTATTTTCCCCACTCATTTCAGGAAAATGATTTAGTCTTTCTTGTTTGAAGAGGTGTTCTCAGTTCCTCTTGTGATGCAGTAAAGAAACCAAGAGTCAATGGCAGCCATTTAATTCTTTTTGGTTGTTACATTAATTGAATTATCTTTGATGTGCTTTTAGGGACAGACTTCTCCAAGAGTTTAGAGTGATTTTTTTGCTTTCACATTGAAGAATCAATGGATAGAAAAACATCTCTGTAGCCCCTAGGGTGCAGACAGGAACATGAGTCCCAGTTGTTCCAGGTCAGTGTCCCAGCAGGATCCTCAGCCATCTTTGAATGATTTATATCTGAGAGCCTGGAGAGGCATCTTGTGGTTAGGTCAGAGAGCTTGAAACTTTCAGTCAGAGGAAAGAACTGCTCAAGTGCTCTATCCAGTAGGCTTCTGCACAAAACATTAATGGTAGGATTGCTGCACCCCAGCTTTTCAAACACCATAATGATTTGTAGTTAGTTTCTAAAAGAAGGGCTTCAGGAGTCACTCTGGAGTGCTTGATCTCAAACAGAAGTATACTCCAGCACAAGGAAACAAGCTTCCGCTGTGGGGTGAAAGGAGGCTGCTGACACCCACGTTAGCTAGTTCTAGATATATGTCCCTATGGTGCTGGGAGTGTTGGGACCCATTCTTGGGATTTCAGACTCAAACTGCATGTGTGGGAAGCCTAGCTGGGGAGAGACTGGTTTCTATTTCACCACCAATTTGGGCACTGTGGCTTTTGCCATTCAGTCCTTGCTTCTTGCGTTGTCAGAACCACACTGTTGCCTTGCATTATGAACCTTGCTTGCCCAAGAATAGAGTCCAGCTATACAGCTGTTCACGTCTATCTCAATGGGCTGGGATTAATGAACATCTTTTCTTTCTACCATTATCTGGGGAATACATCTGAGAGAAGGTCCAGTTCCATAGTATTTTTATTTGTAGACAAACCAAGGTTTAACCACTGGTTACATGCAAGGCATAACCACTCATTTGGTGGGTATTGCTCGAGTCCACCCTGAAATAGACATGCCTCTTCTTCACTCAGTCTTCTGTGAAGCCTTTCCAGTTGTCCCTGGCACAGTGAATGGTAGGAATCTAGATTGGAGTTGGCAAAGGGATAAATAAATGCAGCATAGTCCATGACTGAGGAAAAGAATGGCATTGGATCATTAGCTTAATGAAGTGTTTTTAGCTGCAGCTCCTCTGTATGTATCACACGATGGGCAATAATCTTTCATTTGGTGCTTTGGCCAAAGAATAGGAGGCAGACAAGAGGGAGGAGAAACTGCTGTGCTTGCAGGCAGGAAGAGATGTGGAATGAGGCTAGCTGAGATGGGCAGGTATCTTGATGAGGGGAAACATTTACAAAGAAATAGAAGGGGAATGGGGGCTTGACTGGTGCTTGCTGACTTTACCATAGGCTATATTTATCCGAAGAGGAGGGTGGATGTTTCCTGCAGTAGAAAAATGGATTATTTGCTTATTGTTGGAGACCAGTGTGTGAGCAGTTGTCTATGCCTACCACCCAAGCACCCAGCGCCTGTATGATTATAAGGACAAATTATTAGTATAGTTTTAAATTTGCTTCTAATATTTATTTTTACAAATGTCCATGCTATGTCCATCATGGGAACACCAAGACTAGCCAATGAAAGCTGAGCTGCAAAAGCAAAGTTTTCCTATGAATGTAAAATAGAGTTTTATATAATCAAGCATTTTATAATCGTTATGATGAATTGTGATTCTTTCCAGGCAAAAAAATTACACTATCAGCAAAACTGCACCTGCAGCTAGGCTGTATTTTCTGTATAGTACTGATGAAAAATGTGAATTGTGGATTATTACGGTTATGGGTTTGGGGGGGGGTGTGTTCGGTGGTTAATTTTTCTAAGTCATGAGTTTTCTAGTATTTCATGGAATCATAAGATAGGATCATAGAATCATCAAGGTTGGAGGAGACCTTTAAGATCAACAAGTCCAACCATTAACATGTCCCTCTGCTGTAACCTCTAAACCCTAAACCATATCCTCCAGCACCAGATCCAGACGCCTCTTAAACACTTCCATGGATGGTGACTCCACCACCTCCCTGGGCAACCTATTACAGTACCTGACCATCTAACTGTGAAGAAATTTTTCCCACTATCTAATCTGAATCTCCTCGGTCTCAGCTTATGACTGTTGCTTCTAGTCTTCTCATTGCAGGAATGGCAGAAGAGATTTATTACAATTCCTTTAGGACAACACTGGAGTCTTGAGTGTTAAATGAGTTCATATGCTCTGGGGTACCTGCCTGCAATTTACATGCAATTTGTGGAATAGAAGATAAGTGTTTGAGAAGACTGAACTCTACAGCCACTGGAAATTGGAGGGAAAGGAATTTTTACAGCTACATGTCACAGTTAAATCTTAATCACAATCACACTGGTGTAACTCCACAGGGAGCTTGATAAGGTCCTGACCACACTGCTGCTGAATTAAACACAGATTGTGCCTAGCATGCTGCAAGCCACCCTTTGGTGGAAATATCTTTTGGTGGATGTATGCAGGTCCAGACAAGTTCACAGGCAGGATCCCAGTTGTCTTTTACAGTCCTATTTTCTGGTGCCCTGCTGGAGTTCCAGGTAACCAGAAGGCATCATACAAAGCTATAGTACAGCTCTAGAAAATATAAATCTAAGAGGAAAATGTCACTAATGAAAATATTACAGAAATGTGATACTAAGATTAACAAATGTCATTAGTCAGGTTGCCAACTCTGTCTAAATAGTGCTGTAATAACCCTTGGAAAAAATATTAATGGAGTATTTTTGAAGACATTGCAGGAACGAGTCGATACAACATTTCATAGGTTATGTTTTCTCCTTTGTGTGCATACAGTCAGGGAAGAACACACCACACAGGAAAATTAGTGTGCCTAACACATTTAACATCATGGCTATCCCTGGCATGCTTTCCATAGTTAGTTTAAAATTGTGTTGCATGGACTTACAGTACTTTCTTTGATTTGTTGCCAATATTTACTTAAGCAAATTGAAGA
>NW_008665243.1:305136-313950 GCF_000695815.1 Acanthisitta chloris | reverse complement strand
AAAGAGTGATAAATTGCAAAAATGCAGTAAATGTTGAAGCTACATTTTTTTTTCAGCAGAAATCTGAAGAAATTGCTCTCATGGCTGATAACTTTAACAAACTGAAAGGAAAACATATGCTCACATAGCACAGTAAGTGAAAGCTTCTGATAGAGGAGACAGGTTCAAATATTTGCTGCACCTGAAGAGATTTCAGAGAGGTATTTTTACTGGGTTCACAGAATCACAGTTAATTAGTGTTCAAAACAAAAGCTTTGATTCTTAGAAAAAGTTGACCAAATATTGTGTTCAAATGTGAGAACTGAGGGTCTGAAATCTCCCTACAAAAAAGTGCCTGCAGCTTCTGTGTTGACTTCAGGATAGAATTTGGCCCATTGTAGTTCTTTTAGCCTATTTTTTTGTTGACAAATTTGTGTTGCTTTTGTTTGTTCCTACATGTGTGGAGAAAATAATTGCAGAAACTGTATTTTCAGGGGCATGAGGCACATAATACAGACCAGAACTAAATCCTGAACTGGTACAATCTAATCTTACTGTGCTTCAAATCCAGGTTTAGATAAAAATTTGGCAGTTTTTGTGAATCTCTTGAAATGCAAAAATAGAGGTGTGGTCAATTATTATAGGCAGGATATATTATTTTATGAGGTATAAAAACCAAAATAATTTTAAGTAGATTTAGTGAGATGTATTCTTTCTCTGGATTTATACTTCCCGAAACATACTGTGTATTTATGCAGTTATACTGGATAATCTGAAGATATGTATGCTGCTTAGATTACATTGAAGTCAGGTGAATATTGTACAAAAATATTTAGAAATGGTCATTTTAACAAAATAAGGAGCTCAGTGAGGTACAGAACTAATGAAGCCTGGTATTCCATTGCCTGGTTATTTCTAGGCGGAATCTTGGATATTTGTCTGAAGCTGTCAGTTGAATTAGATGGTATTCTCAGACCTTTTAATGATTTCTGTTAATACGGGTATAGCTAAATACTTTTACTGAAAGGCTATTAATGGGAAATAGTCCTAATCACAGACATGTATTTTATATTTTACAAAATTTTGTAAGAAATAAGCGTGAACAGACAACTGTAGGAAAAGAGGCATTATGAAAACTCTTTGGTTTTGCTGCTCTACATAAACCTTCCAGTAATGTAAGGGTCAGGTAATATTGTCACCAGGTGGGGTGAGTAAAACCAAATACAGCCCTTAAATAGTAAATAACATATAACAAATAGCAAAAGAAAGAACTGAAGTGAATCACTTGAGAACAATCTAAACAGCTGAAATATGTTCACTGACACAGTTATTTGAACAATTGTGAATAACAACCAGATGAATTAAAGTCAAAGTTTGTCCATAATAATTCAGAAAGAGAACAAAAGGCTCAATCCACTAAATAAAACATTTGCTATGAAAAGCTTGCCCAGCTCTAGTTCATATGTTATAAAAGGATGTTGGCTTAAGATATGCTTTATTACCAGACTCAGATAAGGATAGAGGGAAAAGCTGCCTGAGGACTTCATTAAAGGCGCTATGGACTATGAGATCTGAGAGTGGTCAATAGGTGAAACAAAGGTATTTTTACAATTTTATGACTTTAGACTAATAAGAAAAGGATGCAACCAGTGGAACTTGGGGGAGGAGGCAGACAGAGTAAAGTCAACATAAGACAGAGTGCAAAAAGATAAAACATCTTTTGGCAAGCTTATTTTGACTTTTTAAACTGGAAGGGTGAACTACTATTGACAGTCCCTCCCTTCCACCATTATGCAATGACTTCCACCCCATTTTCCCTTGGTAGCTCTCTGTGTCAGGAGACACAGATCAGCTGTGGGTTTAAATTGGCCCTGGCACATTATGAGATCTCACCTGGTTCAGGTCTGTGTGTGTCAAAGCAAACCCCTGCTTCTTTGACTTTTTAAACTGGAAGGGTGAACTACTATTGACAGTCCCTCCCTTCCACCATTATGCAATGACTTCCACCCCATTTTCCCTTGGTAGCTCTCTGTGTCAGGAGACACAGATCAGCTGTGGGTTTAAATTGGCCCTGGCACATTATGAGATCTCACCTGGTTCAGGTCTGTGTGTGTCAAAGCAAACCCCTGCTTCTTCAGAGTGCTATTCCTGCTTGAAGACAGATGCAGATGGCTTTACTGTGATAAGTTCTTCAAGGTTATGTTGACCTTAACTAGTGAGTCAAGTGGATAATATCCTGGTGGGGAGGGAGGACTATGTGAGGGTGGATAATGAAAATCCTCTCTCAGGTTCCCTGGGAGACCACAAGGAAGAATGCTGTCACACACAGAAAAGTAAGAATGTGCATTTGGAAGGAGTGTTCATCAGCAGTGTGTAAATTTCTGATGGCAGACTTGCAGGGCGTTAAAGTCACTTACATCCAAGTCCAAGTCAATGAATTACAGTGTTTTCTCTGCTGAGCAGGACTTCATGCTTTCCAGTTCTTTCACAGGCAGCAATTTTATGGATTTGGGGATATAGATGGGAAGGGATCATAAGTTTGTCCTGAAAATTGCAGTCCTTTGAAAAGGAAGCTTTATTAGTTTGTGGTCATATAAATTTCATACACCCTCTGTGGAGCAATCTTAGGACAGTGCTAAGAGTCCCACATGCCTAGGGAGGTTACTAATCATACCTACAGAAATGCAGTTGCTCACTTGTAAGACCTGGCAGAAATCACTATGAACAATGAATGAGGTACCTCTTCATTGGGTGGGAACCCTCAGAAGAAGGGTGTCCACTAAAGAAGAATCTTAAATAAAATAATTTATTTTAAATACATTTATACCCAGTTCTCTTCCACTCTCTTGGTAATTCAGGGGCTCCTGAATTCCTTTCAGTGCTGGATGTGGAGTTCAACATACAGGGTTTCATGCAGAGCAGGATACCTGAAGGACTGTAGTTAGTGGAGAAAGATTTTTTTCAGTCAAAGAGACATTCATATCTTCATTTGCACTTGATTTTTCTGACTAACTTGAGCACTGACTTCTCTGGTTCCTCTTCATACTGTCCAAATTGTCCATGCTTACTTATTGTACTTTTGCAGCTTCTGGGCTGCTTTCATCCAATGAAGGATGTAAAGGACACAGATGAACACAGATTCATGGAATGATGTCTGTCTGGCTTCAGATTCCTGATTACCTCTTTTCACTGGCCCTGCATCCCAGGACTCACAGAAACTGAATTAGTGGTTCTGAGGAGCTGAAAAATGTGGGAATGAAACAGGTTGGTCAAATGAATAAACCCCAGACAAATAAAAGCATGCTAAAACTCAGAAGAGTCCTCCCAAAAACCCAAAGCAAAGCACAAATTCAGTAATGCTGGAACTGCTCTGTGACCTTTTACAGGTGGGAGTTGAGGAATTAAGGAAACCTTAGAAAACTGAGGTCATGTCTGCTCAGCCTAAACATGCAAGATCCCATGGTGCTTTACATACTAAGGGAGGATTTACCCCGTGTCCTGACCAAAATGTAACCTTTTCCCCTGAGCAAAGGAGCATCCATACTCTAATTAAAAACTCTTCTTCATCCTGGAAGTGTCTGCATTTTGATGATGCAGCTTGTGCCTTTGTGTAAACACACATGCAAGTGTATACTGAAGGACTTGGGTATTGAAGGGGGCTTTGTACACAAAAGCAAGATTCCCATGTCTGTACAGTGTGAAAAGGCTTATGACCTTGCCTTGGGAAGGCATGTTCCCTTGGGAAGGGAAGTATTTTGTGATCCTTTTTAGATAATTTCATTATTTATTATTGATTTAGAGGGATGGTCAGCATTGCAAGCAGCAACATGTAACAGCTGTTGGGCTTGATTGGGCAAACATTCCTGTTTTGCACATGGGGACGGCCAGTACTTTTGACTTCATCAGAACTGTTAGCAGTATTGGTGATATTTACCAATATTAAATTCAACTTGGGAAAACAATGTAGGTGAGAAAAATGAATTGCAAGTATACAGTTAAACTTGCAAGGATATTTTCAGAGCATAGCTTTGATTTATCTAATGATATCTAATGTGTGCAAGTTCTGTGCTAATGGGTCAGAATTTGTCTCTCCTATTTCCTAATTTTAAAAAATCCCAACACAATTTTATTTCATCTTTTAAAGCACTTTGACTCTAGGGATCAAAATAGCTTGGACTTCTGCGCTAAGTTATGCCAGAGAACAATTTTTGTTGCACTGTAGCATAGCCTTTGAATAGTTGCTGTTTCAATACAAAAATAAAAACCATCCACTTAATGTGTAATTAATAGTTTGGCATTTCCCTAAGGCTTTAGCCAGGACCCTTTCTGTTTCTGTTTTGTATTACTGAACTCCCTTGCTAAATATTTCCAGATCATATAGATTTAGATAAGACATGTTCCAGAACTTATAACATTTTTTATTTTGACTTTTACAGTATTTATTAGTGTAATGAAAATAATACTTTGACAAGTCCCCAAATAAATGGTAATATTCACCCCTGGATAGCTAAGTGAAATGTTCAGTGGCTGTAGTCCATGGGTTATTTAACAGTGCTTGCATTGGAGACATAGAAAGTATGACAAAAATCTTAGTGCAGATCTGTTAAAAGCTTGTGACCCTCTCCTTTGACCAAGGCGCTGATCCTGTAGTTTGAGGAACACAGGAGGACATTGGCAGATGTGGGAAATGCCACTGAAATCCACAGAACTCTCATGGGGGTACAAGGAGACTACAGGACTGGGACCTAACCTAGTAATATGATCTGTGTAAGTTGTGGCATTCTCCAGGACCACTCTTACCTGCTTCTATGCAGGTTAAAAAGGTGTAGGAAGAACAATTTGGTGAAAAATCTGTAACTCAGAAAGGGGAGAGCTGGAAAAATATCAGAAATCCACAGATGTCCAAAAGGAAATTATGATAAATTGTGATGAACTTCCGCATTCTTAGAGGTAAAGCATTTTACCCACATTCAACAACAGGTTTGAAGTTACTGAAGCCACTTTTATACTTAATACTATATAAACAAGAACTATTTCTGACAAGCAGAGAAAGGCCTGTTTCTGTGTAACAGATTGTGTGCTCAAGGCCTATAAAACTTTAAAGGTAATGTTTGTCATTTGCCATCCTTGTTAAGCTTCTAACAAACTTTCGACACTGTTCAAAAATTAAGGAGCCTTTGGAATCCAGGCTGGCACTCAGGATGTGTGTGCATACCAAAAAAAGGGCTTTGTAGAGGTCTTTGGCCAAAATGAACACATTTTATCCTTTATGGGGTAGATCTCAACTTATGGCTCCCTCGCTGTGTCTGCACACCACCGTTCTTCTCCTGGTGGATGTAAGACAAATGGTCTTTACCTCCACTCCATTTTGTCACTCACGCAGACTTAAAAGTCAGTTTTTAAAAAGAGAAACACCAGTTCAAAACCAAGAGCTGATGGGTCTCTGGGAGTATTAGAAATGATGTTTCAACATTTCCCAAAACAAATATTCCTTTTGCTATCAGAAAAGTTTCAACATTTCTTGCTTTTTTTAATCCCAGCCAAATTTTTTTTTCCAAACTTTAGTAAAACTCCTGAGTTTATGCTCTTTCTGAAGTTCAGTTGTTCAATACATTTATTGCTTGTCTAAAAATTGTCTGAGTTGCACCAGCATTGCTGTACGATGCCTTTGCCTCAGCAAGGCTGAGGGGCACAAGGGTATTATCCTGACAAAAACAGTGAAGAATTTTAAGTAACTTAAAAGTATTTTCTCCTCTTGGACTTTCCTGAATAGACCACGCTGAATGTACACTCAATTTTTCATTTACTTGGAGCATGCCCACTTTTTCATTAACACATCAGAGTTAAATTTGATTTCTTTAATATGAAGCTTCATCATTGGAAGACATTCCTTCCTGCCAATCTTTTCCCAATATATGCTTCCATGTGTCCAGAAAGGATATGTATCTGACTGCGCAAACACATGGAGAAATTCAAGATTAATTCAATATTAATTCTGAGCAAGCCTTTTTTTTTCTTGAATATATGGAAGAGTGGTGGGTTTCTTGTTTGGTATCACTGCACAGATATTGTCTGACAGCATCTAGGAATGATCATAGCATCTGTGATTGGAAATCTCATGTTTTTACTCTGTCTATCCTGTAAGAGTGTAAAACTTCATGTGCTGGTCCACACATTGCCTCAACCCTTTGCAAATGAATTATTTTTATAACAGCTCTACAGAACTCTGTCTCTTTGCAAAAGCCTTTCAAACTAATTGGATCTGAATGTAATGAATCTGAAAAGAAATTAGACAACTCTCAAGTCTACTGTTCACCAGTGTGTATGCAGAACAACCAAAATTTATAATCTCTTCCTTTCCTCTGGTTATTTTCTCACTACAGCTACCATTATGTGATGGATCAGTGGTGACTTGAGAAATATGTTTATTGATGATTAAGAAGCTAAATGGCAGTAGGTCATACTTATTTATGTGTATGAAAAATATTTTTATTTATTTTTATTGCTTTTAAAAGCAGTATTTTTAATTGCCTAATGTCTCTAGTTTTGAAACTAAAAGAAGATGCAATCTTTCTGATTTAGTGTGATTAAAATAATAATGTAAGTATGATTAAAACCTGATGCATGGTTCACCAGTAGAGTTAGTATACTACCAAGTCTTCTCCCAAACAGTTTCAATATTCTTATTGACATGTTGAAAACCACTATTGGGATCTTGGTGCAAGTTATGCTTTCCTTGCTTTGCTCTGGTATCTGAATATCTAAGGATTATTGGGGCATTTTGGGATAGTGCTGTTGCAGGAAAATGACTGGCAAGAGGGTAGAAAGGTAAAAGAAGGACACAGAGCAGTAAGGGAGGGCTAGGAGGGGAAAAATGGCAGGTATTGAATCCCTATTGGGCAAGTATGGGAAATTTCTTTCCAAGCAATCAAGCTGTTTTTTCCCAAACCTCTTACTTTAACTGTTATCTCTAGCCTGTTGATATGGATGAGATAACTCCCATGACTTCAGTGAGAATATAATAAAGTGAACCCCACACACAGCTGGAAATCCCACTTTTTGCATGTTTTATAGGTTACATATTCAGTTTACACTGGCCATGTGCACAAATTTGGAGCACACTCTGTTTAGCTTAAAAAAGGAGAAAAAAGTTATCAAAAAATCAATGCAATTCTTTATTGCTGAGTTATTTTTTTTAATTTTCAAGACCCTTGTATGAGTTTCTAGGTCCTACATATTTTTGCATGCTGCTGGTTGGAAATACTTGTATCTGAACTAGGGCCTATGATATGCTGCAGCTTCTGCTTCCCTAAGGTTTCTATGACTTCAAGATAAGCAGCATTTGAGTGTGTGGGCAACTTGTCCCAGCTGGGCTTGTCGCAAGTGGGTTCTGCTTGCTTAGGTTTATCTATGTAGAGACCTCCAGATGCAGAGTGCTGTTGATGCAAGAAGGACTTGTAATATTTTCATAACTTGCCAGAGTTACACTGAAAGAAGGTCTTAATTGTTCATTTTGGAAAAGACCAGGAAGATCACAGGTGACAAAAAGAATTGGCTTCTTATCTGTAAAACAAATAGCTTATTCTGTTGAACTCTGTGACTAGGACAAAGGGAAAGGCAAGATGGAAAACAAGACAACATTTACTTGGACCTGGTAACAACACAACTTGAGGTACCTGCTGTCAAAGGCAACAAGGTTTTCACCACTAAATCATGTCCCCAAGTGTTTCTGCCTCTTGCATTTATTCATGTTGCAGGCGTGTTCAATGGCAACACTTTATGTACACACTACAGCTGAGTTGAAAAGGGTCTTTTCAAAGAGGGAGTCCATGCAGTGTTCAAACAACAGCCAATTAGACATGCTCTGTAGGACTAATTCAACAAAGAGATTAAAACAGATCTGGAGGCAGCCATAACTTAAGAACGTGTGTAGAATAATACAGATGAGCAAGCATTCAGCATACTTACCTCCCTTTCAGGTCCTCCAGCCTTGCTCTAGGTATGCTGGCACTGTGAGGTCTTTTGGCAAGCCATCACTTTTGCAAGTGGGCTTGAGAGAGAGCACATCACAATTAAATTTGAAAATGCTTGAACAACCAGATGCATGGTTTACCCCGTGGTCTTTTTCCTGACATCTTAAAGCTTGACTGAAATCTCTGAGTAAAGAAGAAGTGAAGTCTGAGCATGGAAAAAGCCAGCAATGTGTCACAGAATCACGTGAGAGGCTCAAGGGGAGAAAACAGAGCCTTTGCTGAATGCTTAACTACTGTTTCCCAAGCGAAAATACAATGACTTCTATGCTGATCACAATTATGCTGTTATAAATCTACTGATTTCTTTTGCATTACCTTGGATTTACAACATTGTAACCAGCCTTACAGTCTTTTTGGATCTGCTGCTGCCAAGGAATTGTATTTTCTCACCAAGGCGCACTCAGGAGACTACTCTCTATGTTGTCACACAGCAAGTGGTCTATCTTCTGAAGATAAAGCAGGAAGATACAGCTTGTCCAATCTCTGCTTGTTTTAATGAGTATTCCATATTTAGTGAGGGTTAGGAGCAAAAATTTAGTTCTAACAGGCATCTGATTGTGATCTGATTTGCAACCTTCTATTTTGATTCTGAAATTTGGATTAGACAGAGAAACCCATTGACTTCAATGTGAGGCTTATATGTATCAAAGCTCAGTCACAATGCTATAGGACTGGAAGGGGTCACAAAGAGTCCCACCCCTGTACCCATAGCAGGATTCCACAATAGCCATGTATGTCTAGTTTCTTCTGAAAGATCTGCACTGTCTTCCCCAAGAGGTTGAAGCTCTGGTCTACTGTTCAT
>NW_008665243.1:226913-305108 GCF_000695815.1 Acanthisitta chloris | reverse complement strand
TCCTGCATTGCTCTGAAGTCTTTACTGCAAATTAATTTTTCACCCTTTCCTTTGTGGCCACAGAGAACAGTTCATCATCGCTGTCTCCAACAGCCTTTTTCATACTGGAAGGCTGTTATCATGTGCCTCTCCAGTCTCCTCTTTTCTAGACTAAACAAACCCAGTTCCTTCAGCTTTTTCCTCATAGGTCATGTTTTCTAAACCTCTTGACATTAGCTGGTTTTATTTTTTTTTTTTTTTGTTTCCATGTAGAAGAGAAGACAGTTGTTCTGGGAGAAATATTTCCCCAGCATTTGGCCATAGTGGGTCCCTGCTGAGAGATGGTTTCTTCCTTGCTAGAGAGAGTGTTATCCACCTTTGACTTAATGCTAGCCTGAAGATCTCATGTTATCTATAGTCAATCTGTCATCACCGTGTGATGTGGAAAATGAAAGTGGAATGGTGAGGAAGTATTAGTGAGTAGGGGTAATGTGTGCCAATGTGTGCCAAGTTGTGCAGGTTTAGCATACAGATGACTGAGAAATCACACATTTCATGGTTTCCAAGAAGCCCATCTCTAGGAATCCCTCCTGTAAGAGGGAAGTTAGGGGGTAGCCTTCTTGGGTGATTCTGGAGGTTGGATACAATGGGGTCATGGAGCATCTATGTTGATGACTTGAACTAAGAATTGATGTTTGCATTGCTAGAGGAAAACTTTCTCTGTGGTGGAGCAGAAATGTATTTTCTCCCCTCGACTTTTTCTCCCTCACATCGCATGACAGTGGTATTTCTGGTGGAAGAACTGGCCAGACTTGACCCAAGAGTCCAGAGTAAATTTGACTCTTCTCTAGCCTAAAAACACAGAAGTTATACTGATTTTTGTACATGAAGCTTGAACTACTCTTTCCTTTGTTACACATTTTAATGAAGTGCACTGGAAAATGCAAGGATGATGAAAAGCCTCTTGAAGTTCAGGATTTATTTTATTATAGACCAAAGGATCCCAGCCCTAGGATCCTTCAGCTCCATGACTAGTCAAAATAATGTGTGAGGTTATATTAGAATTTTCACATTTCCTTTCCATGGGGGTGGAAGACTGAAAAATATCTTCAAATATCTCCAAATCCATTATCATGTTTATTCACCATCATCATCACTTATTGCCTGTAATTTGATATGTCAAATTTGCCATAATTTCTGAGTCTGGCACTGCAGAGTGACTGCAGCCTATTGATTCTGGCCTGCAGTATTTCTGTGACAATCATACAGCAATTACTCTAACAAGTAACATTTGCCACAGTCTTAAATGCTGATGGGAATACAAATCCTAATAGCTTCACCCTACAAATTTAAGTGTGCCTCTTAATTAGCCCAGTTTATTTCTGCTGAGCTTAAATCCTGCTTACACTAGCCATGACAAAGGACTTAACCTCTGCTAGAGGACAGAGTTAAGCCTACTTCCAGCTGAGACAGCTTATGAAATGTTTTCACAAACCTGCGTGGATAGCACCAAACTGTTTCAGAATCACATTTGCAAACTGCACTCTTGTTCAGGGCTTGGAGACACTGTTCAGAAGAGGCTGAAAGAGTCACTTGTGTCATAGTTTATGCTGTCAGAACACAAAGCAAACACTAGCCAGTGGGGTGCAGCTACAAACCAGGCAAAGCCTGTTGGATGCTGTGTTAGCTGGGAATAAGGAAAGCAGAGGCACTGTGTATGCCCTGCCTGTGAGCCCCAGTGGCAGGATTTGCCAAGAGGAGAAGGCTGTGGAGCTGATCAGGAGGAGCTGTTAAGGGGCCAAGAGAAAGGTACAGTCATTTTTGCTAAAGGTAGTCTAGTAATGGGCATCCTCAACCTTAATTGGGTGATTGCATCTCATTGCCTTCCATATACTAATGCAGGAGGGAATTTACTCAAGGTTCTGGAAATATTCCAGGAAGCCACCAGAGAAAAGACCTCATGAATCCTTCTTCAATCCAGTATCTCTTGGACACATCTGCAGACCTCAGTCTCCAGATGGATCCTGAATTTTTGTTGATCCATTTTGCAGCCTGGAAGAAAGTCACAGGATTTCTAGACCAGGTTGTTTCTTCAGAGTAATTTGTATCTTCTATTTTTTGTGTTTGAATGATCAATATAGTCATACCCATGTAGTATTACTGGTGACAGGACTTCCTAAAGTCTGCGAAGATCCTTCTAACCTTCTGCCATTACATGATTATTTTTACCAACTTCCTGGACATTCAGGGGGTGTTTACTTTCCCATTTTATAGTCTTGCAGAGTGGAGATAACATCACACTGCAGTCTAGTGCATCTAATTAAATAAAGCCGTCCACGTTCACATACAAGAGTGGCCAATTCAGGAGCTGCTAGCATGTCTGCCACAAACTGAAACACCACGTCATTCATTACATTACATTAAAGTGCAGCTTGCTAAAAAATACTCTTTTTTCCATCGCTGGTAGGATGAGAACATTCCTGGTGCCTAGTTTGGCAACAGGAAGGGTGGCTTTATGGACAGACGTGTAAAATAAAAACCAGCTCCTCACGATAGCAAGGCAGTTCAGCTTCCTGCCATGAAAAATAACTTCCATAATCAAGAAAAATGTGAAGTCTGTGTTCTTTAACGATCACTGGTGCAGGATGCTATGGTCTATCAGTTGTTAGCACAGACCTTCAAGAAATCACATAACTCTTTCAACCTTTCTACTTTAACTGTGCAAATGAAAAAGTAACTGTAAATCTTGTTGACAATTACTTCTATATCTATTGGCAGGCAGTCAAGGTTGGCCTGAGCAACATGGGAACAATATGTGCAGCACAGCCAATGCCCATTAATTGTCTCTTTAGTTTCTCCTGCAAATTGTAGAGCACGTTTCTCCCAGGTGATCTGCTTCTTTAAACATTAGTACAAGCTTGTCTGGCACAGAATGCCAATAATTTATGAGTCAGATTCTGCTGTTCAGTAATATTTACAGTGTGCTCTGATGTAGAGCACATTAGACACTCTAAGTACAGACGAAAATGTAGGAAAAGTGATTTTTTTTCAGATACCTTCAAGCAGCAATTAAAAATTACTCTAATTTTTCTATCAGCTGGCACAGATCCAAAGCCCTTTTTTTTCCTTAGTTCACATATGTATGCTCATTAGTGAATGGCACAAGGATACAGTGGAAGCAGCTTCCAGATACTTTCCTGTCTGTGGCACTGGACTGGTCTCTGGATTGCCTTGTCATCTTGACATCTTGATGTACTGCTGTCCTGATTAATCACTATTACTTTAGTTTCTGTAACTTCTCCAAGACCCCTTCCCTGTTTCTGGGAAGGGCGCTGTGACAATAGGCAGTAATAACTGCTTGGCTGCAATGGATACTATTCTGGTGGGAACAGTTGACCTTTCACTTTCTCCTTCTGAACTAGTCTCTCAGTGCTGAATGCTTTATAACACTTATTTAATGAACAATCTCTTCTCAGCTCTCCCAAAGACTTAATAGCAGAAGCTGTAGCAAGATCTCCTATCATCATCTTTTTTTGTTCCAGAGGCATTGCTGAACATGCATCAGTGTTTTATGTAGTGTTGTTGCAGCTAAATCCAAGTTACACAGAAAAACAAAATAGGAGGAACAAATATCGCCCGAGTTCTACCTCTTTAACACTTTAAATTCAATTTTATTGTACAATTTGGTCACTGGAAATGAACTGAGGCTTGGAATACGTTAAGCTGTTCTAGTTAAATGTTAAATGAAGGTTCAAACTATTTTTTAGGCATGAAGTGGAGTTGAATTAAGTCTCCCTTACAGTTTTAAGGATCACCTGCAATCTGAAGCTCTTGTGTCTGGAGTTTGGAATCAGGCTTGGCTGTTGTCTTTCAGCAGAGTCAGAAACAAATCTTATTTTGCTGTGCGGGAAACAAACTCCATTTGAGGTATCTGAAGTGTATCATTTGCCTCGTTAAGGAACATTCTGTTCTTTAATAATGCTCTTCCTGGTCCTTTATCTGCTTTCTGCTACTTTGTTAGCAGGTCTGTCTTTTCCAGAAGGCTCTGGAAGGTTTTCACTCTTCAGCACCATGTGGCTGCTTCCTGGTTTTCAGAAGAAAGGCATGGTAAATCTTCCTATGGATTGTTGCAGAGACTCAAACTAGACAAAAAGAGGTTTCAAGGAAAACTGATGGTGAAACTTTTCCTAGTTCTACTTTTAATCTAATAACGGCAGTAAGTCTGCCTCCGCAGAAACTGTCACTCTTGTATTCCTTGGTGTTGGTGGTGGAAGGGGGTGTTGTCCACAAAGCAAATTGAAAACTCCTGTGAAGTTCATTAGAGGATCCTGGCCTGCTTCAGTGTCTTTTTCTAGCAATTCTCTAGTCTTAATACCTGGATAGTGCTGCACCAGGTACTATGTTTAGACTGTAGCTACATCAACTGAGTAAAAGGGTTTTTCTCAGCCTCAATTTCGAATAATCTTGCTCAAGCCTGTCTGAAGACCTGAGAAATTTGGAAAGGATGGACGGCTTGCTGTTGTGGTGTGTCCTTTTTTGCCCCTATTCAGCTGTAACAGGAGACTCCTGCACCTTTAGTGGGATCAGTTAGTGCTTAAGCTGTCAGCAAGAGTGAAGCAGGTTCTGGGATCCTGTTGGCAGCCTAACAGTAGGCTTATTCCTCTGCATGTGTGTTAGATTTACCTCCCACAAGACTGTGCATCTTTTTCACTAGACCTGAGAGATGGAGTAAGAGGAAATGCAGCAACACAATGTGTCTGATACCCTGCTGACCCACAGTGCCCAGCTCTGCTGCTGCTGCTGCCTTGCCAGAGCCAGGGCAGGAAGCCCCTGCCCTCGCTGTCCCCTCGAACAGTCCTGGATGAACCAAGAGGACTTTTCAGTTGCACCTTTTCTCCACAGGGAGTTGTGAAGACCTCAGATGTTAGCTAGGGTGCTTGAAGATGTGCCTGTAGCAGCTTGCCTGCCTGAAAGCACTGCATGGGAGGGGTGCTTGGGGCTCTTCACAGCTTTGGGCTGCCTCTGCAGGGATGTTCTGCCTGAAGCATGGCTCTGGGCCTCAGGCGTGCCAGGGCAATGCATGCTATGCCAGCAGCAACCAGCAACCAGTTCTTCACAGGGACCAGCAAGTAAGAGAGAGTGGATACAATATTCAGACTCTGGGGATCTGCATTTGTGCTAGTGATTTAGCCCAGGATGTGATAATGCTTCTCAGGCTTGAATATGAGGCCAGATGAAGAAGGTACAACTGGATTACAAGGACACTCACAGACCTGGGAGGATTCTCCTTCCACCTTGGCTGGTTTAATTGAGCAGACACAACTTTGGTTGCAATGCCCAGCCTTGGTGTTAGGGGCACTGACACAACCAGGCTCCACTGCCCTTCTCTGAGGGTGGCTGGAGTTCTCCACAGAGGTTGCTGTGCATGTTAATTAATATGGTCTGTCTGAACTAGAGTATCCTAATGAGAAAAGCAAAGCACTTATCTTGCAGAGCTGTGTCTGTGGACAAATATCAGGATTCCTAAGTGCTTTTCATTTTTTATTTCCCAACACTTGAGACACCTGTGTCTATTCCTACAGAAAAATCTTTCCTGCGATATCTCAAAAACTCACTTATAAGTGGTCTCACCTTGTCAGGTCTGGCAGAGCTTTCATAGCCCTCCTCCTTGCCCTGTCTGGGGTGAAGGTGGTCTTGAACAACATGCATCATTCCTCCTGGGGGATGGTGGGACACCCTATCCTGGAGCATCTGTGCTCTGCATCCCATCAAACAAAGTCAGGGAGAAACTTGTCCATGGTCAAAAATTTCAGTATGAAACTGTCCTGCTCAAATTTGCACCTAAAAAATTGTGACACTTCCAGAAGTGCCTAATTTTTTCAGCTCCACAGACTCTCTTGGGGAATTCTTTGTGCTGAGCATCTTTGGCTGTCAAAAATGAAACATATGAGGTCTGAGTGAATCTCTGAATGGTTGTTTACTCCTGATATTCGCATGTCTATAATTGATTTTATTCCTGGTGGTGGTAATTAACCCCATTCCCATCTCCAAAACAGGGAAATACATTATAAAATCAAATTTTCAGGGCTGATACAGGCTTAGAGGGAGACCAGAGCCAGTAAAAACAGTTATTGCAGCCTTCAGATGAAATATCTGATATGCAGTAGCTTTCCCAGATGTACAGGCACAAGGAGGATAGCTGGGTTCACATATTTTCTCACACATATCTGCTAATGGAGAAGTCCCATGTCCCACTGTAAATGTAAATACCCTGTAACGTTATATAAAGTTATGGCTTTCCCTAGAGAATTTTTGCTTCATAAATTTTTGGCAGCTCAGGATGGATGTAATCTTGCTCCTATGTGTTAAGTGGAAACAGGGCCTATTGCTGTCAGTCTGCTACACCGAAGTCTTGAGCAATAAGGGATATCTTATTAATAGACACAGAAATACACTGTCCAAGTATTCTCTGTCTTAGAATTTAAAATGTGCCTGAGTATCACCTTTGAATAAGGTACTGCCTCCTGTCTATTTTGTATAGCACAAGAGTGTTATTGCTTCACCAGAATACATGAGAGTAGTTGCTGCAGCAGTGGTCTGTGAGATTTGCATATCACAGACTTGTTTTGGCCTTAGGTAGCTCATTTAAGTGATGCTGCGTGACACCTTTTTTTCCAGGTATCTGAAACATAATGGAGGTGTGTTCTCTCTTATTGTCTCTGACCTGGCTGGGGTTTGCTCCATCTTAAAGACTGACTAATGAATCCTTCATATCCATCTTCAGACATCTGTTGGCTGAAAGATGACACACACAAATTGTGTGAGGACCCCTGGATATACGTCTCACTGCCTAGACTGGAGTTGGCACCT
This sequence comes from Acanthisitta chloris, assembly GCF_000695815.1. Lineage (NCBI taxonomy): Eukaryota > Metazoa > Chordata > Aves > Passeriformes > Acanthisittidae > Acanthisitta > Acanthisitta chloris. The sequence continues at coordinate 298,259 of NW_008665243.1, read as the reverse complement.
GTCTTTTGGACATCGTGATACATTTTCCAAGAGGGCCATCCAAGTCTTTTCAAATGGGAAAACAAGCTAGTTCAGCAGTTGAGTTCCATGAAGCTGGTATGGAGGAACTGGATGTGATTACTAGGCTGATTCCAAGTATGGGATCTTCAGAAACCTGTTTGAGCTCGCTGCATTTGAGTCTCTGTCAGCAGTAGGATTTTTTGTCTAGAAGTTTGAACTTCACTGCTCATCCAGATAAGTTGTCTATTCTGCATGCTCTGCACTGGCCCTGTGGTGTTTGTGTATGTCACATGAACACAAAGCAAGTCAGTTTGTTTGGCAGAACAGTGGGGTCAGAGTGTCAAGGGGTGGAGAGATTCTTCCGTGCTTCTATAAAATATATCTAACAGGGATTTTTGCCTCTAGTGAAAATAGCCCTTAGAGATGACAAAGAGCACAGATGTGTCTGTAACAGTATCACTCTATGGTGCTTATAAACATTCTGGAGAACCTAGCTAAAATTTATGATACGTGAAACACAGTGTTAAGGCATCATTGAGCCACCACTGTTTTAAAAATCTGGCATCCCCTTTACTCGTAAGGCTAAACTGTTTTAAATTTATTTACACCCCATCATTTCCTTAGGGACCTGTTTTCCATAAACTAATGAGGCAGTGGTGCAAGAGCTCTGCTGTTATTCCTGGCAAAGACTGCTTTGACTCAGAGGCATACTTCACTGGGTTTTTTTCTTCAGTAGCCCAGTGCAAATACTAAATAGGAGGAAATACATCATGGTTTTGAACATGGGACACAAGTTGCAGGATTGCAAAAGGTTAAACAAAGCAATTATGAGTTGAAATCCATTCTACTGCACTCATCCCCACAATTTTTCATCTCTTATTCTTCTCACCAATTTCAAAATTGTATGTACACTTTATCGAAGACCAGATCAATCCACTAGTGACCATGGTGCATGCGAGCTTGCAAAAGGGAAATAACTAGATCAATATTCTTCATTGTGTCCAAAGGGCTGATATCTCATTCCTCTTCCCTTGATTAACAGTGTGCCACACAATGGATCTTTCACTTCACATTTCAGATGCCAAAAGACTGGGTACTGCTGAGACATACAGGCCTTTCTAAGGAAGTGGTAATTTTAAGGTCAGATTTTAAAAGTAAAAAGTCCAAGGCTTCAGTGGATTTTCTAAGTGCTGAGTGAAGCTTCTGTAAAGGGACTGGGTGCTGTAATGTATACACCCAAGTACAAAATTGCATCCAATTTGCAACCTAATGGACATCAGTGTATGCAAAAATGTGTACTATAGAAATCAAACCCTTTCCTTACATAATTGTTTCAATATGCACTTCAATTATTCACATCCTTGCACTAAGGCCCATAAATATGTAAAACTGATTTATCAACAAAGGAAAAATGGTTATTATCAGAGTGATTACAATTGATTGCTAGAATATTAAGAGTGCTTTGCATTAGCTTAGGGAAATACATGAAGGTGAATATTCACACTCCCTGCCAAGGTTACTAACATGTTTGACATTTGTGAAAATCATGGTAGATAGAAAGGATGTTGTCATGATTTAACCCCAGCCAGTAACTAGGCCCCAGGCAGCGAACAGAAGCGTAAAAGCTAGAAAACTCATGGGTTGAGATAAAGACAGTTTAATAGGGAAAGGAAAAGCCTTGTATGCAAGCAAAATAAAACAAGGAAATAATTCACTGCTTTCCATGGACAGGAGGTGTTCAGCCATCTCCAGGAGAGCAGGGCCCATCACGTGTAATGGTTACTTGGGAAGACAAATGCCATTACCCCAAACATTCCTCTCTTCCTTCTTCCCCCAGTTTTATATACTGAGCATGATGTCATATGGTCAGCAGGGGTCAGCTGCCCCAGCTGTGTTGCTTCTCAATTTCTCATGCACACCCAGTCTCCTCACCAGCATGGCAGTATGAAAAGAAAAGGCCTTGGCTCTATGCAAGCACTGCTCAACAATAACAAAAGCATCTCTGTATTTTCAACCCTGTGTTCAGCACAAAGCCAAAACATAGCCCCATACTAGCTACTGTGAAGAAAATTAACTCTATCCCAGCTGAAACCAGCACAGACGTAATGTCTCCAAAGCTGAAGAACAAACCTGTGAAAGCAGAAAACAGAAGCTGAGTGTCCTGATTTGCTGGTCACATACTTTAACTAAAAGATCACCCTTCTTCCAGCAGAGAAGGAGAGGTCATTATTAAACACAGAGAGATAATGTGTGGAAATAGTGATGAACTAGAGCTATAACACAGGATTTGTTTGTTTTCTCTTTTCTCCCATTCATCCCAGTTTTAATTTAGCTTCTTTAAATGCTGAGGGGAATACAGACCTTTATCTGTAAGCCCTCATGAATGTAGAGCAATCAAATCTGACAGAAATGAAGGTTTCAAGCATGGGATGCCCTTGTACATTCCACAAGCTGAGGTGACCAAGAAGAAAATCACATGAGGCCAAAATGTCAGTGGATGCAGTTTTTGCAGAAATACTTTCCCCTCTGGCCTTTCTTTTGCTCACCATGTCACTACTGTTACACAAGGGTATGTTGACACTTCCATGTGAATAGGTGTTCATTTACAAAATTTAACTTTATGAAATGCATCTCTGAGATGATGCTAACATTAAGGCAACTACTGAAGGTTCTAAATAACTGACTTCTAAAATATCTGATGATACTTGAAGTTCAAAAGTATTAATCAGTATTGTGTAGAAATGGATTAAGTGCATCACATTTTGACTCGTATGATTTCTATAATGTATCTCTGAAACATGAATCCTGCTGTAAACTAGAGAAAATCTGCTCGTGCTGAGAATAACCATTGCAAAGTGCTTCTGAATTGCACTTGAAAGAGTACTATGCTAAGTATAATTCTGTTGAATTAAAGCACATTATATAAAGAGTACTGTTAAAAATAGAGTTCAGTTTTCTGATAAGTGTCACTAGATCTTCTAATCCACCCTGGTAGCCCAAGTTTAAATTTTCCATGTGAACTTTTTATTTCTTAAATCTTAGAAGGTGATGAGGTCCCATGTTTGTAGTGCAATTCAGACTTTCCATTTCTTTATTATGTGAGTATGATGTAAAGCGCTTTTATGTACAAAGTAAATAATGGCTTTTAGATATAAGCAGTCAGATTTGTGAATTTAAGTGTTATTATATATTTAGAACTGCAGCCAGATTATTTGATAATGCCCATGTCTGTCTAGTCTCACGGAACGCGTGAATGTTTTTGTTTCATTTTATGATACTGTATTGCACGTAAGTGTGTAAGCACTTGAAAATATTCTCACAGATGTATAGACATGATGAAGGCCATGCTCAGCACTTAGAGTGGGGGACAGACCCTTGACTTGAGCATAATCCTGCCAAAATTTACTGCTGATTAGGGACAGAAATAAATTTTTGCACTACGCACGCTCAACATGTCAGGTAGTGCATTTGGCCAGGGGTGCCTATAACCACAGGCATGTGTCCTGGCAGCCAGGCACCAAGATGCCCAGCGTGATGCTTTAAGGGGTCTGTGAACTCCTGCAGCCTGGCAGAGGCCAGGCAGGTGCTGCAGGCAAGAATGTGGGTGGGTAGAAGCAATGGCAAAAGTCACAGCAAACCCCATTCCCACCACACTGCCTCTGGTATACGCAGCACATGGTTTCCTTCTTCTCTCTTGTTCGGGCTCAGTCTGCAGTGGGAAAAAGGAGAGAGCTTCCTCCTTGGATTGTTGCCCTGAGTGGAGCCAAAGGAAATCCAAGATTTGTTCAGTTTTGGACATAGCCTCCATGCTAGGCTGCCTGTTCTTGTAGCTTCGCTTGCACTGGGTGGAGATGGCAGGAAAACACCAAAGTGAGCTGCATCCTCTGGAAAGTATGCACTCATGCAAACATGCACACACAGGGTGCCCCTTCTTGCAGCCAGATGTTTCATTGCAGACACCAGGGGGAGAGGAGGATGGGGTAGGAAGGGAGAGCAGGACTACAATTTTATTCAGCAGCCTTCAGGACAGAAACAGTAAATGTCTGCTAAAGTAGGCAAATATACTGATAGGGTGGATGAGATTATTTTCGGGTTGATCAGGAAAAAAATGGGTATTTCCCAGACTTGCCCAGGTCTTACCTCAGCTTGTCACTCACTGTGACCCTACATACCCTTGGTGTACTTATTTTTGTTTTTTTATCCATCCTCAATTCTGACTGACAGCAGCATGGCTGGAAAACAGTGGTCTGGTTTCCTTGCAGCTTCTTCCTGCAATCTCAGCCTCATCCTTTCTTCTCAGTGTGGAGTAGGCTGATGAGTGCAGTGGGACTGCCATGAGTAGGGAATTAACAGTGTCCGACTGCACTCCAGGACTAAAGGGACACTGAGGCTGGGCTGCACTGAGGGGCAGAGAACACCTTTGGGAGATTTACTCCCCTACTTAGATCCTCAGAATTCTTTTCCTTACCTTTGCAGAAAAGCAATTCAATAAATCACCGAATAGTGCCTCATATGCTCACAAGGAAAAACCATTACCTGCAGGTTTTGTGCATGCATACGGCATCATATCTACATTACAAATGTCACAAACATGTCTTAGAATCAGACTCCTTCATTTTTTCCAGATGGCAGAAAAACAGCTTTCTACAGCTGTTCCTTAAAACATATTTCTACTTAAATAATGGTGTTCTGCTGAACAATGGTACTCATAAACAAGTATTAGTGCTGGGGACCCACTTTGCACAGTTTTAACTGACTACCTGAGACACAGAGAATTAATAAATTTTGCTTACAGGCTCTGACATTTCTTTGCTTTATGGTGAATTGATGCTCACAAAACCTGTGTAGAACAGGCTATCAGCTATGTCACCATTTTTTCCACCCTGAGTAAAGGCTTTGAATTTAATTTGGTTATTTTTTTACACAAAGTGGCACTGAGCTCAAGAGCCAGAATTTTGGATATCAAAACTCCTGAAACTTTTTATTTGGTAAGTTCAAAACTTTATAAAATGATCTTGAAGTTTGGAAAAAAGGTCTCTGAAAGCAGCTTTTCCTGTATAATGCTTTGCGTTTTGTGAATTGGAATTTTCTGAGAAAAATACATACTGTCATTATATGTCTCAATTAACTCCACTTGATATGAGGAGGATCATTTAGACCTCTTAAAAATATTGTGTATTTCTCTGCAAAAATTCTCATATTTAGGTAGGAGATTTATGAGGAACCACAGTAAAGAGAATCATAGACCTGCATTTAACAGTTTGGGAATGTCCATCATTGTATTTTTGGAGGATATAAGTACTCAAAGTTTTCACCTCCATCTTCCATCCTTCTGTCTTCCAGCTCCATGAAATCATGGCCATAGAAATCATTGCTATGTGAACACCAAGCCGATAAAAAAAATCCCTTGTGAGAAACAAACAGAATAATGTTTAAAAATGTTCCTTCTGAGCCTGTCTTCCTGTACTGGGAAAAATCACGTATTATTTTCTTTTTTGTGCTCCATTTCCTTGTCTGTAAAATGGACTGTGTGATCCTGGCACTTGTGTGAAATGGTTTAGTTTCTCCTAATGCAGGTTCAACACTTCTTGTGCAAAATACAGGCCAGATCCCCAGCAGGTGCAATGTAGAGCAGGTCAGACAACAAGGCTGGGTTTTGCATGCAAATACAAATTTGCTGAAATCCAGATTTCTGACTGGATGCTCAAACTATTTTAAACCAGAATGAAATTTCTTGTTAAAAGCAGCGAGAAAGAAGACACCCTCACCCATCTTCTATGAAGAATTTTATTGCAGAGACAAAAACACTGCAGAAAATTTGGGGGAAATGAAACATTGTGCAGCATTTGCAGCAAATAAGGCACCTGTAGGAAACCTCCTTCCCAGGAATCTCTGCTGAAAGGTAAATTTGTTTAAGAAGACAGACTCTACTATGTTGTTGCAAACCATAATATAAGCTCCCATTAGAAAAGACTAAAAATGCTGTATGCACTCACTTTTGCCTCAGTAATGGCACATTGTGCCAAAGAAACATAAGCCAGTTAAAAGTGGCTCAGAGATGGGGGTACAGTGTAGCACTGCTGTGGGGAGAGTGAAGGGCACATTCGGCACTAATTTACCCTGTTTTCAACCCCAAAAGCTCAGCATTTACCACAACAACCCTACCCCAGATATGCATGGAGTGCTATAGCTATCTGGAGCTAGTTGTTAAGAAAATAAGCACATACCAAGACGTGTATGTCATGTGGACTTGTATTAATTTGACAATGTTTTGAAGGAAAAATATTCAGGACACTGCGATTCCTCCCTCCTCTTTCAAAAATTTGTTGGTCATCTGGGAGGTCGAGGTCGTCCATGTGCTGTATTTTTCTGGGACCTGTTCACGGCCTTCCAGCAGCTGGGTGGGGGATGTCAGAAGAGGGCAGTACACCCAAGGAATGAGTTCTGGATCAGCCTGGAAAAATGATTCTGAGGCACCCATGCTCCTGCTGCCTGTTCATGCAGCGCTTCATCCTTTCTAGGTTTCCCCTGTAGCACCTATACTCACAGTTATTTTTGTAGACAGTGCAAAATCTAATTTGGGGTTCTGATACAGTGTGGATTTACTCTATTCACTACAACCACAAGAAGATGCTCTAGGGTTTTACTGCAGCACTGTTGTTCACAGCACACACTCAGGCTTGACTTTCTAGAAAGGGTTTTCCACTTGCTCAAATGTACAGCCGTGCTCACAAAATTAGCAACACTGCATTTTTTTAGCAATTATCTCTTTGTTTATCTAAATCTAGGTCAAGTGAGGTCTCATTTGGATGTTTTCAGGACAATAATTTGAAAAGAAATTAACAAACTGCATTGCTGAAGTTGAATTTTCTTAATTGATTTTCAGTCTATTGGGGATCTCACAGCACAGCTTTCATCCACTCCAGAGAATGCTATACCAACTCACCAGGTCTTTTTGTAAGCACATGAGAACTTCCAAGCCATTAAAAAAACGTTACTCTTTGTGTGGTGTGATGCACTTCTGGAGGAGTAATGGATATTTTGCTATGGCAGAGTGGCTACCAAGGATCTAGACAATGGAAAATCCAGCAGCAAGTTGTGAAAGGAAATCCTGTATCTTGAGTGTATGAGTTGTAATATTGGTGCATGCTTTGCACCAGTATTACAAAGGTTACAACAAAGGTCTCTTGGTTCTCTGTTGCTTCAGGAGACCAAGGGCCTACAGCTGTTAGAAGTTCCAGAATGCTTTTTCCCAGTCCTACATCCACATTACACACGTAGACCTGCAGTATGACACAATAGAGGTTATACAGGCGCCTAACAGGCAGAAAAACTATCAGTGACAGTAGTGGCAGAATTGTACTAAGGCAGGTTTTTAGATACTTTGAATATTAACTTCTACAATTTTGTTGGGTGCAATTCTGATCTTAGGTAAGCCAGAGGGAACTTCTGTGATCAGGCATATGCAGAAGACATAGGATATTTGTTTATAAGCCCACAGTCAGGTTTGCTAGTGCATTGCTGCTTTTGCAGCCCCAAGCAATTCCCTCCAGCTTTAGCAAAGCTAAATGGTTGAGTGCCACAGAGTTAGGCCACATTAATCTCACCTTTCCCCACGTGGGCTTTAAAAAATGGAAATGAAAACAGTTGAGAAAAAATACTTGTCTTCTGGGAAAAGGACAGGTTGTGCCTGCTGGTCCCAGGGGGAATATATAACACCAGGATTAGAGTTACTAAGGAGTGGTTTAATGAAGCTGGCTGGCTCTAAGCTGGTCATGGTTGTACACATAGGAATAGCATCCGTGAGCACAGCAGTCAGTGGTTTTTAGTTTAAGAACTGATCAAATAAAATTAAAAGTGTCTCCATACATTAAAAATTTATGAGATTTTTTAAAATTTGGACTTAAGCAAAGATTTATTATCTTATATGTATATGTAGGGAATAAAGCATGGCAGCTTAAGTCCATTGAAAGGTGAATCAGGTGGATGTCATTTGCTCATCTCCTGAGCCAGCAGAAGCTGGCCTGTAAGAAAAGGATGTCTCTGCAAAGCGGTTGACTGTCAGCTTCTTTGCCTGAGAGGCTTCAGTAGTCTTGCTCAGATACATCACTGCATATACCCTGGCAATTAAACAGGGCCATTCCTGGGCCTGCAGCCTCGTCGTAATGCAGCAATTCTTCTGCTCCCACAGTCATATCAAACAATCACTTTCTCAAGCTGAATCAGCTCCATTTTAGAGCAGTTTGCACTCTTTAGAAGTGCATGCCAGAACCTCACTACCATCTGACAGTTAAAACCTTTTAATTACCCTCATCCCTGTATTCATGGCTAATTTGGTATAAATTAATACTTGCATTAGTCTTACTTTTCAATCATCTTAGCTGTTCCACAGCATTTACTATCTCCGAATATACAGTAGCATTGATATATCTTTTACCTGCATTTCCCCTATGACTTTTCCTCCCTATCAATCCCTTACACTCCTGCCTTGCTTTGGTGTGCACTGGCCTTGTCTATGCCTGATCGCTACCTGTATCCAAAGAAATGGCACTGCCCTGCAAAAGTGCTCAGCTGGTTGACAGTGATCACATATACTGTTACGTGCTTTCATTATATGAGATGGAACTTCCTATGTTTTAATTTATGGCCATTACTCCTTGTCCTGTTGCTGGGCACTGCTGAAGAGTCTGGCACCATACTCTTGACACTTACCTTTGAGATATTAATATGTGTTGATGGAATACCCTCTCAGTCTTCTCTTCTCTAGACTAAACAGGTCCAGCTCCCTTAGTCTGTCCTCATAAATATATGGTCCAGACCCATGATCATTTCTGTGGCTCTCTGCTGGACCCTCTCTAATAGCTCCTTGTCTTTCTTGAACCGTGGAGGCCAGAACTGAACACAATAGTCCAGATGTGGCCTCACTAGGGCAGAGTAGAGGGGGAGGATCACCTCCCTGAGCCTGCTGGCCACACTCTTCCCAATTGCACCCCAGGATTCCACTGGTGCTCCTGGCCACAAGGCCACACTGCCAGCTCCTGGTCAACTTGTCATCCACCAAGACTCCAAGACTTGGGGGTCCTTCTCTGCAGTGTCTCTCTAGCAGGTCAGACTCAGCCTGTACTGGTACCTCCTCTCTGTTCATGTGTCCACATAGTCTAGTATACCTGAATAGAGGAGACTTAAAACTCTGGACAATTCATCCACCTAGAGTTACTGAGTAGCAGCACAATATTCTATGTTTTGTACTGTGGACTATTGAGATATTACAGTCACTCTACTGTCTCAAGGTCCTTGAGACTTGTCTTCACTGTAGTGACTGTGCTTAAGGCTCAAGTATTTGTGTGCTTGGAAATACTCCACAACTCCCCTCTTTGGTCCTTTGTCCACCACTCCCCCAAACCTACTTCTTTTCTCCTGACCTCTTCCATAATGTGGAGGGAAGTATTATGGAAGATCTAATGGACTTTTATTCACTGACCCAAGCTCTCATCATTGTCTCACAATCCTTTGATCACAGGTAGCATCAGCTCTTCTCTCCCCCACTCCTCTCTTCTCATGCTGTTTGATCCTGTCCTGGTTCAGAGAAGCCACCCCAGCAAACCAGGGATCCATACCCACCTGGCTTCTGCTCCAGCTGTTCCACTTTATACCAGTGAAAGCTGACTAAAGTTAAACAGTGGACATATTTTTATTTCTTCAATAAATTAAAGTCAAGACCATTTACATGAATTAAAAGAAGTCCCTTGATGTTTTTAAACCTTCCAAAAATAGCCCTCAAAATTCAGCCAAAGTGAGTGCAGCCACAATTTCCATGGAAAGCACCATCACATGGAGGAGGCTATGCCAGCCAGCATACATGCAATGGCTGTTCAGTCCCCTCCACTCTTCTCACCTCAGCAGATTTTGTAGGAAGACAGGGGGAATGTAATGCTTGGACTCTGACATGATGTCATTCAGGAGAATATCACCAAAGCTTTCAAAAATCTCTTACAAAATCCCTATTAAAGGCTATTAAAGAAACTAAGTAGTCACGGAGCAAGGAGAGAAGTGCTGTCAATTATTAGAAATGTACCAAGAGAAAAAAACAGAAGAAAAATGATAAATGACTGAGTTTAGACAGGTTCAAAGAGAATCAGGTGTAACCCATGCTGTAGAATATCATCACTGAGGATCCTGCAGCAAGAGGTGAACAATGAGGGGAGGTCTTGGACCTGAGCAGGGTTACACTGCCCACCAGGTGCCATGCATGGCAGCTCTTGGGAAGGGTACATGAACCACTTACAGGAATTATGGTGCCTTTAAAATAAACTTTGTCGGTTAGTAAATGAGAGCCCAGCAGAAAGATCTGTGAAGTCCTTTAGTAAACTAGCAGTATCCAAAAACAGCCAACCAAAAAATCCTACTGTTTCAAAAGCAAATGCTTTGACACCACTTCAATGTTGGGCACAATAAAGAGAGGAAAACATATCTTCATCTGCTGTGAAATGATGCATCTCAGCTGGAAATGGTGAGCAATACTCTCTTAGATACCTAATGAGGATCTGACCTTGTTTATTGACATAAATACTGAAAATGGAGAGCAAAAAGGATAAGGACATAAGCCAACGGCTTAAAAGAAAGTAGCGTCTTAGAAAGAGATTATTACATACTTTGATTACAACTGGGAGTTTCAGGAATTTCCTTTGAAACATCTCAGCTAGTCTTGAAAGCAATATACTAGACTAAGCTGGTTGTGGCTTGATAGAATATTGCAGTTCTTACATCAATGTGAGGTCTTCAATAAAGCCTGTCTTGGTACAGGCTATTGGTAAAGCTAGAACATACAGGATGAATAAATTAAAAATACGTATGTTGTATTTACAAGGAAAGTAAATCCTCCTACTCCAAGCTGTAGGATATCCACTCTTCTTGGGTTAGTATAGCTGAAAGATCGGGTTAATGGAAAGTAAAGCTTTTTTTCCTGATTTTTCTCCTGTATGTGCTTATGTCTCTATATGACCATGTACACACATGAGCATAGTCAGTACTCTTTTGCAAAGACTAATGGATCTAGTGCCACAGATTCAGCATCTATGATTTTCTCAAATTATCACACCTGCAGAAAAAAATGGTTGTTTGAGTCCCTCCATCCATCCCTGGCATCAGGCTTGTACAAAGCTGTGTTTCACACAGCTCAGATTGTTCAGATGCATCACTTAAGGCAGTCATGAATAGGATGAAGTGTGGTAGACACCAAGAGGGAATGTTTTACAGAGTGAAGGGCTTCAGGGAAATACTTGGAAATGGAAAAGCAGTCATGATGGACTACACTTCTCTAGCTGTAAGATGCTGATTTGAAGTCAAACAGGATGTCTAGAAAAAGCAGTTTTTTCATATCCTGGTGACTAAGTGCTTTTTTTTTTCTCTGATGTTTTTTAGAGTCTTTTATACCTGACTCATACAAAAAAATATGGAGAGTTATGTGAGAAACTCCTTTTTTTAATACACAGTTTTGTCTTCTACCAACCAGGGCAAATGTAGAATTGGTACCAGCACTGAGGGAGCTGCACACACAGAGGAAGTAAAAAACTGACAAAAGCATCTCTGGAAAGCCATTTGCTTTTCAAATTCTGTTTTCTAAGATTACGGTTGTTATTATTTTCTGTTATTAGAGGCCCTAGGCAACAGTGGAATAGTGCTGGGCATGAGACTAGCAATGGCAAATTCATACTTAGAGTAAATAGGCAAGGTAACTGAATAGAAAAAAGGTTGCAACATGCAAGGCAGAGGTGGACGATGCTGAGAGCTGAACATGTCACTTGGATCCCACAGCATCACCCACAGCCTCGGTTTCTCTCACCTACATCTTGCACACCTAAAGGTATCACCAGCCCCATCACTGCGGGTTGCAGGTACCCATGGGTCCAAGGCACCTGCTGTTTCCTGCTGCCAGGAACAGAATGCTTGGCACACTGCCCCACTGAACACCAGACTCTTGTCTAGTTGGCTGCACTCATGGTGAAAGTGTCTGTCTAGTCACCTGTCTTGAAAACTTGCTGTTGCTAAAATACTATAAACCTTTTGTGTTTGTTTGTTTGTTTGTTTTTCTTCTCTCTGGAAGTTGGTTTTCACTTGATTAATGACAAACCCACACAGGGTTCCCCCACTGCAGCAACTCCTGGGTTGGTGTATCTGTTATGGCACTTTCTCAGGATGTTCCTCCACTCTCAGCCAGGGATATATAAAGATTGGAGCCATCCCAACATCTTTCTGGCTTATTCTCATCAGCATGGATAGCTCAGGTCTTCAGAGACCTCTTGGAGTTCATTCGTATTGCCTTTCTTATCAAGCTGTTATGTAAATACTCAGTACTTTGTGTAGTATATGTTGGTAACTTTAATTTTATTGTTTTCTTTAGGACTCTTCTGTTTTTTCTCAGTGTGGTTTTCTAGAAATAAATGACCTGCAGGGTGCCAACTTTCCACGTGACATTGTAGTTTAGGGAATGAGGTGGTTAGGATTCAACCACTTAGCTAAGAAAAAAGGTCCTTCTTCATCAGAAGCAATGTTGTCTCTGTTTGAGCTGAGGTCACCTTCAGGTCTTCTGCAAATGGTTCTGAGAGTTTTCTAGTGAGAAGTTAACAGACCATCATGAAGGGATCCAAAGGTGGACACAGTCTTGCAGTGCCCACATCAGCCTAAGGCTCACCAAGAACACACTAGGAGAGGACAATCAACACAGTGAAGGATTCCAGCACATCTCTTTGGGAAGAGCTGAATGGCTCTTGCTGTTGATTGGCACCACCAATCAGGCAACAGTGCTCCCTCCTTTTCCTGGAAGAAAAGCTGATTCCTAGTGCAAAGGGTTTCTGTTATTGTAGTGTGCAGCGTCTTGATCATCACTTATGAGGCTGCTAAAATCTTTGGAACAAAAAGACAAACTCGTTCTGTGAAAAATATTTGAAATCAACTCTTTCCAGAAGTTTTTTAGTTTCCCATCCATGTAAATTATCATTAGGATTTTGTGGGATGCCAAAATGGTTTAAATTCCTGCATACATTTAGTATTGGAGAGGCTGAAGTAAAATAAGAAGGTACTACACTAGGTAAAAGGACCAAGCATTTTGATGTTGTCTCTGTCAAGGTACAAAATAAGAAGCATAGAGAGCAAAGTGAGAAAAAACAGGAAGAACTTTTTCTACTTTTAATTGGATTACTGCATGTGAACTGTATTCAGATTTTAACTTCTTAACACATGGTGGGTATGTTTTGATTTTTGCTACTCCTATTTGACCTTTACTGGAATGTGATCTTGGAATCATAGAGTGGTTTGGGTTGGAAAGGACTTTAAGGATCATGTAGTTCCAACCCCCCTGCCATAGGCAAGGACACCTTCCATGAGACCAGGTTGCTCAAAGCCTCATCCAATCTGGCCTTGAACGCCTCCAGGCATGGGGTTTAAGCATCTCTATCAGCAACACATAGCTTATGTTGCACCTCCCCTACCATATAGAAATAAATTATGTAATTTTACACAGTGTGCAGTTTGGTATGTTTGTAGAGTACCCATAACAAGGGCTCTTCACACCCTCTTGTCCAAGGGAACAGTCTGCAAACCCCTTTTCAAAGTCCCTTTGTAATGTTTGCTTAGTCCATTGGACTGCAGGTAATGTTCGGATGATCTTTGTACATGATGCTTTTCTTCCTCAAAAAATGTCAAATGCTAATGAGAGGAAATTTAACCTGTTGGCTGATATGAATTCTTTGTGGTTTTTTTCTGGTGAAAATATAAACAATCGTGTATATGTGTATACTTTTATATTTACATGCTTATATATACCTATACAAATACATGAAAGTATAAAGAAATGCTTCTATCTATTGCATGAAATAACAAAGGTGACAAATTAAACAGTGCTCAATATTACAGGGTTCTGAAGTTAACAGTGGGGTTTTCCCCACTATTCTGGTAGAGGAACAGATTGATAAATAGCTACTGCCTTGTCATGGGACTGGCAAGTAACACAAGTTTTCAAAGGAGTTTTAATTTTTAGCTGGACATCAGCACATATTGGATAAACACTTTTTTGTACCGATAACCCATTGAAATCATCATGAGCCATGTGGGCATGCTTTCCAATAGACTAACATGAATAAGAAGCTGAGAAAAAGCTTGTACAACACATTTGCTCTGTAGAGATGATTTCTCACTTTGGTGGCATTGAATTTGTGTGTTGGTCAATTATTTGCACGTTTTGATACCTGAAGCTGGTCTCTGCATTGGATGGGGTATCAGTATATGGAGTATAAATTTTGTCAGGTATGAAATCTAAATAAAAAATTCAAATTTTTTTGTAGGTAGACAAGCATAGGAACATAGTTCTACAGGCAGCTTGGGAATTTGGTTCTTCAGGTTGCCTCCAGACTTTGCAAATAAAATGACTGGGGTAGTATAGACACTGTAGACAATGGTCCAGCTTCTTTTCTGTAGCTCATGACTGCCCTCCTGATGCATCCATAATGCTGTATACCACACCACATCATGTGTTTGCTACTGCGTCTGTGCTTATCCAAAACAATTCCTCTTGGCTCAGTAACTTTTGATACCTGTTGTGGAGGCAGAGACTACTACTGAAATTTAGCCATATGTCCCATTCTTTCATAGTGGTTCACACTGAGCTTTCTTCATTGGAGCAGCCAGGTCATTTGCACTGTGCCACATGGATGTGTGAGGGCTCATCTTTTCCCTCGCTAGTTAGTAATTCACAGAACTTAGGGGTGTGTGTTAGTGTTATTGTAATTATCCATTAATTGTTATTGCACACAACATCATTGCTGACAATGTACTCTGGGTAATCATTTGCATACTTATTATGTCCAACTTAGTCTCATCAGTGATGATTCAAAGCTTCTGCCAGGTCTGGATTTGTCTATACTGGCAGAAGTGTTGGTCTATACTGTAGCTGTGTGGATGTAACCATGCCAGCCAGCGGCCATGTGAGACTCCTTGGAAGCAGAAAGTCTAACAGAGTAAGCTCTGGTTTGCTGATTTCTATGCCAACAAATATATGTATTTTAATCAGAACATAAGCAGAGCTTGTCCTGGCTATAGGGCAGTCAGGGAGATGCTGTTGAACTTGCAAGACAGTCTGCCCTCTTGGTAGACCCCTGGGCTAGCAGCCAGGGGACTCAGGTTTAATTTACTGTTAAGTCATCTATGTTTATTTCTCTGAAAATACATATTAAAAAATTCTGAAATTAAAACATGTCTAAAACTCTCTACAGTAAACAGTGATCTTTAGAGGACAGAATGGCTGCCAGCTTTGCTTTCTGTTTGAGCTGTAACAGATTTGAAGTTTATTTAATATCCAAGGCTTAAAAGATGCTTGAGACAGTTCTTCAAAAGGAGCTGCACATCTGTGGAAGCACTCACTGAATACTTAAGATAATGCAAAATCTGGGTTGGACACCCCAGAGATCAAGTCAAAGAGAGAAGTGATTGTTTTGCTTTTGATATCTACACCCAATCCCCTTAAATTGGGTGACATTTCAGCTGCAGGCACATTATCAGCTGCCCGAGATCAGAATAGCTGTCAAATACTTTCAATTTGGAATAAAAAACAAACAAGCAAGAGAGGTCATAAGTTAAAAAACATAGGACATGCTGTTAATGTTCTCAAACCTTGTTGTTCTCCCACAGAAAGGAAGCTGTAATATCTCTCCATATATTTTATATACCATGGTGGTGACGGAAGCCCTAACACAGACAAACCAGTATTCCAGAGGATGCTTCTGCTGTATAATTATTTGAAAAATGAAACCCTGTAGGACAGAGAGGTTAACAGGACACATGGATTTTTCTCAGGGTTCTCATATCTATGTCTTCAGCAGAGACTGTGTGAAATTGGTCTGTCCCCATCCTCACAAGATGGGAATAAAGAGGTTTCATGCTGACTCTCTTGAGTCTCCTGTGTCATGCAGTCTGGGACATCCTGGTGCAGAGGGGCAAATTGCATTTTGCAGTTCAGGGATCTAGTTTTTTGTTTGAAAACTCCAGAATTCTTACATGATAAAGGAGTCAAATTTACTGAATTTTCTCATAATGATAATTTCCTCTCAAAGACATTTTTGTTAGGAACGACAGAGGGTTTTATTACTGTTGAAAGGAGAAAGCCCCTCCACCTGTCTTTAGCTGAATGAAGAGTCCATGAAGTCTTCTGTTTGTCTTAATTCCCTTGTGTTGTTCTGTGGATGAGTGCTGAGGATTTATGTCTTCTAAAGGCATAAATGCCTGGTGTGGAGCACTTGTGTGTAGAGACACAAATGCCTGATGTCTCCAGCATTACCTTCTGACCTAACAAATCTCAGTCCTCACTCTCTAAGTTCCTTTCTTTTGAGGGTCCTGGAAGACACCAGATGTTCATATCCCACCCTGCTGCCTTCTAAAAACTCAGAGTAACTTATTTTTATATATATTTTAATTTTTTTTTTAACCCACCAGTTAGGAATTCACTGTTAGGAATCAAGGGATATGGTAACCTATTCCAAACAGCCCTTGCAGGTGCTTTAAGGTTAGAAATCCTTTCCCTGTCTTTCAGTGAACAAACTTCACCCTGTCAAGAAGGATTTTGGGTCTGTCTTTTGTATAATTCCCTATTCTGGCAGCCAAGCAAGACTTAGCAGATCTTTATGAAAATCATTTCCTTCTGTTCACAAGCTGTGAATGAAGATCCTTCTCAAGCCCCCTGTAGATCTTGCATAAGCTTTACATGTTTCTATCACAATATTTGAAGGTGTATCAGACATTTAACACCAAGTACCATGAGCAGTGTGAAAACTTGCCTGCCAAAAGTGAGCTGATTGTCCAAATGTCCCAAACAAATATACACTTCAATGCAGGTGGACTCCATTGAGTTTCCTGATTCTGTGAGGTCCTGAAGGGAGGTGAGGGCTAGTCAGCACACTCTACTCTGCTGTAGAGCCTAGAAGAGCTTTGGTGACCTGAAGTTTGTAATGGAGATCACTGAGCTCATTTCTGGAGTTCACTGCATATTCTTTCCATGTTATTTCCCTGGCTCGCAGAAAAAAGGGAATGATGGTTTGCTTTCTGTTAAAGGCTTTTATTCCACCAGTCCTCTGCACATATGCAACACCTTACAGAAGCTGGTTGGACGAGGCCCACTAGCTAGAGTAGTTGAGCAGTAGCAGTGTCTTACCTGGGACAGAGAGTGTGTAGGGAGCTCCCTCTATTGATTTTCCAAGTCTTCTGGGAAAGGTTGGGTCCTGTGTGTCCTTTGCCAGGGAGAAGCATAAAGCTTTGTGTGAAATCCCTGCTAACAGCATCCACTCAGTGTAATGGCTTCTTAGGCACTGTGATGCACTCATGCCACCAAATTACTGACATCTTGAAATCAGGTGTCTAATCTAGTTGCTTGGCCTCACTGGAGAGAAATGACTGCCTACAGGTTGATTCATACAAGATATCCCAGACATTTTCTTAAGGAAGAGTTGCCCTTGGAAGGTAACCATCACTCTGTATTGGATGTGTGTTGGATGTGCAGCTTTTAGGCAGTCACAGAAGTTGGATCTCATAGCATGTAACTTTTTCTGACTGACCTCTGAAGAAAGAATATTTTATACTTTTCATTTTCTTTCTTTTTTTTCTAGCATGAAAGAAAATCTATTTGCAGTAACACACTGATACTTAAATGACTATGCAGTCAATCTGTTAAAATATTTATTTAGAAACTGTGGTCTAAAAACTGTAAACTGAGCAGTTTAGTTGTTGGCCTTGCTCTTTAAACTACTATATGTTTCATTTCTCTTAGTTGTCCTGTATTTTTGCTAGAAACTATTTAAGAGTTTTAGAATTTTACTTATCACCTCTGTTTCCAGGGTGTACCATGCATCTGGAAATGTAATAACTATCCTGTTAGCCCACAACTTCAGATATCAGCTCTGAGACATATGGTTTTTCTTCTGGGTACAGGTTATGGAGAAAGAGATTCATTGCCCTGCAAGAGTAAAATCAGAAAGTAAAAGGAGCATTGGGTGCCCAGAAAATATGGGAATCAGGAAGCAAGTAAGGGCTTGCGGTGAGAAAGAAATGAAACAACACTGAGCACAAGTCCTATGAGGAGAGAGTGAAGGAGCTGGGAGTGTTCAGCCTGGAGAAGAGGAGGCTCAGGGGAGACCTTATCACCCTCTACAACTCCCTGAAAGGAGGTTGTAGTCAGGTGGGGGTTGGTCTCTTCTCGCAGGCAACTAGCAGTAGGACAAGAGGGCACAGACTCAAGCTCTGCCAGGGGAGGTTTAGGTTGAATATTAGGAAGAGATTAGAGCAATTTCTCAAACCTCGGGCTGCAAATAGAAAATAACGCTCAGATCTGAACTGCCCTGATTTTACTGCTCTCAAACCCGTGGTGTGGCTGGGGCCTGCAGGAAGCTAGGGAATTCAGTGGCCTTTTGATAATAGTAATTTTTTTAAGCTATGGAAGTGTTTTTCCAAGATGACCCTCAGAACAGAATGGAGAACTATTTGACTTTCAATGCTGCAAATTATGTAGCTTTATGTATCATAGAATCATAGAATTTTAGGGGTTGGAATGGACCTTATAGATATGCAGTCTCAACACCCTACCCTGGGCAGGGACACTTCCCCACCAGACCAGGTTGCTCAAGGCTTCATCCAGCCTGGCCTTGAGCACTGCAAGGGTTGGAGCATCCACTACCTCCCTGGGCAATCTCATCACCCTCACAGTAAAACACATTTTCCTAATATCTAACCTACATTTCCTCTTCTTCAATTTGGATCCTTTACCTCTTGTCCTTTCGCTGCAGTTCCTAACAAAGGGTCCCTCTCTAGCCTCCCTGTAGGCCCCTTCAGATACTGGAAGGCTGCTATGAGGTCTCCACAAACCTTCTCTTCTCCTGGCTGTATCTCAGTTATGTGTAAAAGTGTCAGTGCTGATTAACAATTGCAGTGCACTTTCTGAAGAGTGTTTCAGATCATGATTTGCCACTATTTTTTTCATGTGCGTGGTCACAGATCCCTCCTGTGACTTGACTTATGTTACTGAGATTTGTCCATGGTACAGCTGCACAATTTGTCTTTCCACTGCCTTTATTGTGAATACAATGCACATTTGTGTACTTGTCTAGCTATGATAGTCAATCTCAATCCATGTTACTCTTTCGCAGCTGGGGAATAGACAGTTAATGGTGATAAATCATATCTGTTCACTCCAAACAGACACTGAGGAGGATGTTCAGATGCAGATGCTAAACATCACACCTTTTTGGAAACAATGCATAAGATCTTCAAACTAAAGGTATGGGCAGCTTGCAAACCTGTCTTTCAAAAAAGCAGTCTAGGGCACCCCTTGAGCCATGGGTAATGTTTCTCAGTTCTGAAATACTGGGGTATGTTCAGGAAAACTGAAAAAATTACCCTAATTTTATTCTGCCATCATTCTGAAAAAACGCTGAAGATAATGTTTTGTTAAATGTAGCTGAATAAAGACCAGCCAGCTTCACATATATTTTGGGCAGATGGTAGCATTGCAGAAACAAAAGTAAGTCAATGACCTTTAAAGGAGGGCAGTCTCATTCAATGGCAATGCTTAGACAACTTGATTTTCTCTTCCTTAATTTTTGCTAATGAGTTTATGAGTCATCTAAAATTTAGTCATGTAGTTTTGTTCTTCTGGTTCAGATCTAAGTACTTAGCCTTGTTTGGCACATCATAGAGACATATGTGAGAAGCAGTCATTCTCATATTAAGATGAGTCTGTAGAGTAGGTGGGATCAGTTGAACTTTGGAGGCACTGGTCCTCCACCAGGGCGACTATAGAGACAGTCTGGGCTAAAAGTCCAGCTCCTAGATGGATCCAGCCAAATTCCGTGAATCCTTCCTGAAGCATATGCACATAAAATTAAAGGTACTACAGAGGTATAATAAATCGAATAGTAGATAGAACAGCCAAATGTTCTAAAGCAAAATCAGATATTTCAGAACTTTATTAGCAAAGATAATTTTCCACAGAAAGAATTTTCCTAAAGGTGTTGATAGACCCTCTACCTTTGACAATCCTGACAATGTTCTTGTTAAGACTGGATGTTCTTCCACAAACCAAGCTCCAGTTCAACTCAACATGAAACAGGAATTAATTCTTGAAAACTTTATGCTAAGAAAGAAGACAGATGGCAAACTCTTCCACTACTAAGGTCCATAGGTTGACAGTCCTTCCCCTGTGATGTCTGGTATAAGCCAGAAAGATGATATAGCAAGAAAAATAATAAGACTGGGCTTGGATGATAACTTGAACTGAAATGAACTGAAGTGAAAAAGTATATGTCTTTGTTGTAATTAAAGGTTGTAATTAAAAAAAACCCACAAGAGTTCTCTAAGTACCAGTACCAAGCTTTTCAACATCCAAAAAAGCACAATGTCACCTGGGATGCAGCTTTGGCAGCGTGTAGGCACCTGATACAGAGACAATAATGCAAAAAGCTCCTCTTCCTAAACATCCTGAAACACAGCAGTCACGTTAACACCCCACCAAAGAAGAGATGCCACCCTGTGTAACAGCCTCAAGATTAAAGTCCTCATCCTACATTTAATGCAAAACAATGAGTATAAAGGTGGGAGAGAAAGTGAAAGAGAGAGGTGTGAGGGGTAAGTGTGCTTGCATACTCAGAGTCATAAAAAAGCTCTTCCAGAGGATGTTTGGATTCATTCTTCGTTTTATTTCTTAACATACAATAACAGCCTGCTTTCCAATCTTATGAGGACTTTCCCATGAAAACATATGGCTGAATACAGACACAGGTATACCCATCCACGGTTATTTAACACAGAAACAGAGCTCTTGAAGACCAGATATGTATTTGAGAGCACCATCCAAGAGAATGAAGATGTCCGTTGGGAATTACTGTGTTTCTACTTCCTGCTAAACTAATATCTCTGAAGATCTATCTGAACACACATCCCTGTCCCTGTGTTTTATCCATGAGGAGTTCACTGGTGTAGCATGGGTTTGGGAAATTTGCATTTAGTCAGAATCTGGGATAATTTTGTGGTTTTGAAGCTCATCAGAGTGCAAGTCACTGCAGCAAAATTTGTAATAGTCCACCTTGGACAGCAAATGGGGGCATATATTTTAAACCATCTCTGGGCAGCAAAGCTGAGCATCCTAGGTAAGGTACAAGGCAGCTAATTTTCCCTGTTATAGTGGTTGCTCCTTGACTCCATTTGCAGAAGCCATCTGGCAGAATATTTGTCAGATTAGTCCCATGAGATCAAAGTGAGATGTTCCTGTTGCTACATTGCATCATGTATTGTGTCACTCCCATGTTATCTCATATCATTCTGTTGCCTGATGGCCCCACTGAGAAGGGAAATGTCACTGTGCCCGGCATGTACCCTCCTGGAATAGCAGAGGAGGAAAGGTAGTGGTGTCAGGGAAGCAGGGAAAGCAAATTCAGATATCTGCATGGGACTTTTAAGCCAGCACGAATAAGTAACTATACTGAAGATTTCTCACAGACAGAGACCATCTTATGGAGATAATGAAAGTGCTAGGACACAGCTGACCTCAGAGATATTCCTAACTTACAATTTTCTGAGTTTTCCAGGGATCATGAGGTTCATTGCTGTCTTAAAAGTGAGAAGACCAACACGTGCAAGCATAGGAGTTCAAAATAGAAGGAGTAAACCTCCTGCTATGCTGAGCAGCTGGGGTTTGAGTGGCTCTACTGTTCTGCCTGCACAGAGAAGAGCAAGTGAACGAAGCTGCTAGTGGAGTGCCTGGTTTTGGCTGAGCTACAAAACCCATTAAAACAGCAGAGCCAAGACAGTGACAATATTTTGGCCTGACTTTGCAGTGGTCAAAGTGACCCTATATATCATTTTATGTGTTTATTTTTCTATATGTATACAGTCACCTCAATGACTTGGCATGCTTTCTAGTTATGCCAGCCAAACCAGATCTTTTCTATTTGGCTCTACCTTCAAACTTTCTGGCATGTTGACTTCTGGAAGCAAAGATGCCTAGCAGAGAAGTCTTTGGTCTCAGCTGGGATGCAGTGCCTTTTTTGCTGCAGTCATTGGGGCACAGAAGGATAAATCTGTGTTTATTTTTACGTAAGAGATAAAGGCAGTAAAGATGATAAGAAAAAGAGCTAAGCAGAAAACAGTAGAGTAGGTGTTACTTTTTAAGCCAAGTAGTGTGTGAAGTTTTTAAACATAACAGCACAAAACTGCATATAGTTTAAAGCTGCCTAATAAAACCAATTAGTAGAACAGTCTCATCTGAAAATACCTGCTTGCTTTAACTTGTGAGTCTTTAAAACAATTATTTGTCACCTCCACATCCTTTGCAGAAGTGTGTAAGAATGAGGTTATCAGTCAGTATCTTCTGAATTACACATGTATCTTAGTGGAAAAAGAAAAAAATTAATTCTACTAACTATCAGAAATCAAAAGATTCATAAGGCAGGAAGTGTAAGAACCTGCAAAGATACAGCTGCATGAATTTCAGCTTCATGAATGACTAATGCTACATTATGGGTGAAATATTTAATGCTTATGGTTTGCCTGTGCACTCACTTTCTAAGAGCACAGCAGTCACAAGCTGTAGTGTTTTAGTGAAGCATCATCTTAGACCCAGCATAAAAAAAACAGAAACAGAGATGGTCCAGAGACATCCAAAGTGAGGTAATACTTTTTGAGGACTGGAAAGCAGAAGAGTTAAAATACCTTAGTAGTTCCTATATCATTGAAAAAGATACCTTTCATGACCAAGAAAGCATGTTTGAAAGAACTATAGCACAAGGAAAGGGAGTGGAAAACATTATGCCAGGAACTCATGTTTCATCTTTAATGTCGTTTTACCCTGACATGGGGATGATGCTGTAGGACTGATCTGAGAAAGATGTCTTCAAGGACCTTGTGAAACAGGAAACTTGATTTCCTGAAGCAAGAAGCAATGAGATGCTATGATGGTTGGCTGGAGGGAAAAAAATTTAGAACATGCATCTCCTTCTCTCTAGCAGGCTAGGATCCTCAACATGTAACTTACAGATCTATCCTGTATACTTCTGAATTGGTGCTTGCAGACAAGCTCCCCTGCACAGTTCTTACAGGAATAATTCTTTGAATGAGCTGCCATTATTGCCATTGGTATAAACTGCCATATTATTAGCACACTAGAATGAACTGACTGCAGCCAGGACTACTGTCCCATGGTGGAGGGCTGTTGTCACATATTTCACGGTCTGGAAAGACATCACTTTAAAACCTGTTTAATATAGAGTGTGCAACAGCAATAAAAACAAAAAAAAAGAGGTTATAAGAATAACAATGCTAGAAATTCATAAGTCTAAGACCTTTAAAAATTAAGGCCAATAGAGGTATGACTATCTGTTATTGAGGCTCAAAACCTTTGATTTGGGAAGAACAGGATATATGAACCACTCTGTTGAATCTTCTTGTGTATCAGAAATTTTTTAATATCCATAATAGCACACAACCTGAAACCAGGCAAGGGTTACCTGTTGTTCATTTCTGAAGGCTGAATGAAGCACCTGAGTCAAAGAATCACAGAACTGTTTTATGGAAGGGGCTGCTGGCAGTCATCTAGGTCAACTTTGCCTTGGAGCTGGACTGTTGTTTACACCAGGTCAGACTGGAGAGACCTACCTCCCACTGTGGACTGAAAGAACAAAATGCTGATGACATTCTGGTGGTGTCCAGTCATCCAAAGACAGACTATTAGTTCCACACTAATCTTGTGAGGCGCATGACATAAATCAAATTGTAGGTCCGATTGCAGTACAGGAAAGATAGACACTTTGCTCCACCTCTGGGGTATGCATAGAAAACACACGCTGACATAGTCTTTAACCCTTTTAAGGTGTCCTGAATTGTTATGCTTTCCATAGAAATAGTGCTAGGAATTTTTTAATATCTTTGTCATTCCCTGATTGTATCTAAAAGTATGCAAATAGAATGCATTGATATAAAATCTCCCAAATGCCTGCTTTGCCAGCACAAAGTGTACCCTGTTATCATTCAATGTGGTATAAGATTTGGACACCACCCAGGTAAGGAGCAGAGATAATGCCAGTTGGCTGAGCTGTGCTGTCCCTGTGCACCCTTACAGACTGGACAAACAGAGGGAACAATGTCAGCTTAAATTTCGACAGGCATTTTAGCTCAGCAGATGCTAAAATTTCTTATCTCTTGAAAGGCATGGGCTGATAAAGCTGGCAATTATTATGAGGTACTCATCAAGTAAACCTTGGCATCTCATTTATCACATGTATGAGCTGAACAGTGAGTAGCAGGCTGTGAGGACAATTCCTTCACTCATTTAATGCTGGTCTTAGCTGCAACATCTGTGCTGCCACCAGTATTTTAGTGAGGAGAGACAGAGCAAAACATGGTTCTACACAACCCATCCTGCCCCCTATGCAGCACTGAAGTAGTAAACCATTAATTTTGCTGATCTCCTCCTTCCCTTTGCTGCTGGGTCTTTCTCACACCATGCCAATACTTTGACAATTGATGCATCTGGCTCTTACACATACAAATGCTAGACATGGGTTTGAGTTTGTATGTACAACAAAGACAGCTGTAGGGTAGATGTTTGGAAGGAGTGTCCACCACCAGGTTACAGAAAAAGAGAGTGAGTGTGTTCATTTGGACCATGGACAGAATGTACAGTCTTGTTTATTCAGTATACTCTGCGGTCCATCACAAGGCCCCAAGTGGAGCCAAAAGATTTCCTTTCACCTCTTTGTTGCTTGATTTGCAGTAAATATTGGAGTTCTTTGTTTCTTCCATAACTGCCTGGCAGATTAGATAGGGAGCAATGATGCAGGCAGCAGATGTCTAATCACCTGCTGCAAGGTCTTGACTCAGCGTGGCACTGCAAGAGATGATAGTTTGCAAATATGATAATGTGTACTCAGAGGACACCATCCAGTGGTGTCTTCTCTTCCTGTACTGTAACAGCATCTTTGAGCTTCACTGACTGCTGGGCAGGGATGACATGATGAGTACTGGACTCAGCCTCATACTAACAAACAGGTAAAGAGCTGTAGCACCTTTCAGTGATCTCCACTGGCTGCAAACCTGATGGCTGAAGCCAGGAATATGGTCAACCTGATGTTTTAATGGAGAAAAATAGATGAACAAGTTATCTAAGCCACTATTGCAACATGCTTTTGACATTAGAACAAAATAAACTGCATCTGTTTAAACCACCTGTGGATCTAGCCAGTAATTTTCAGGATTGCAGCAAACCACTCTGAAGATGGTTCAGATATAGTGTCAAACAGAATTTGGCCCAGTGACTGTAACCAAAGTCAGAATGTTTATTAACAGTTAATTTGTACATATGCCTGTGGCTCTTATTCTTGGAAACAACCTCCCTGAGTGACTGTGAAATGTTGCTATTTCTGCTGCAAAAAGTACATTTTTTCTGTGGTAGACTAACTTGTCTTGGAAACTGCTCAGCTGATGTAGCTTTTTGTTGAAAGTCCTTTATTCCTGTGTAGGACCTTCTGGCATAATGTGATAGGCAATGTAGTTATATGGCACCTGCATCCACTTTGTTGTATCTGTAGTACAGGGGATCAAATTCTTACTGAGTGCAAGCAAAGGAAATTCTGATGCTACAGGGACGTATCCTTGTCATATACAGGTCTTGTTCTTCTCCTACAGAGTAAAGATGTGGAACTGAATTTGTTATATTATTTTAAACCCTCAGGAAGAAGTAAATAACTGGTCTGCAATATCCGGACACATTCTACTGGGAGCTTTTTAAGGCTATTTGAGCATTTTGAACTACATTGTTTCCCCCTGAGCTGAAAAATTCTTCCCTGCCATTCTGCACCTTCTATTGATCATGGTTCAAGGATCAAAGTAAAGTGCGTTTTGTGAGAAGCAAAGGTTAAAGTAATTCGCAAAGTTACTTGACTACTGGGAGTCCGGGGCAAGCATTTGGGCAGCAAATAAAGTCTAGAGCCCTTGTGTCCAACTCTCTATCCATCCTCTGGCATCTGATCTGAATATCTGTTTGCTTTTGCAAGAACTGCATTATGTGTTAAAAAAACAGCACAGGGTCTCAAAAACATTGAAGAAATTACTACCCTGGTGAGAATTACATAGACCTATTTATCAATATGGCATTTTTCCTGCATTCACAAATAGAGAAGTTATCCCTTTTCCCTGCTTGTTAGTGGTGGGAGGATCTTGTCCCTTGAGTTTAATTAGGCACCAAAAGTCATGACTTTATTTATTGATAAGCTTTTTCAGGGTGCCTGACACTGTAGTATCTGGGGCCACTCAAGCTATGACCCTGCTGCATTCCTTGGGAGGCAGGGAAAGGTCTCAGGGGTTTCTCTCTGCTGCCTGGGAGCTCACCCATCACTAACTGAAATAGTGATAAATGTGCAACCTCCTGATACCTGAGTCACCACTGGCAGTGGAGGTGGAATGATTATAACAGTATTTGACTTGCTGTGATATGAGACGTTGTACTTAGAAAATGGTTTGAGGGAGGTTGGATTGGAAGAGACAATAAGGCAGAAGCTGTTAATCTCATTAACGTGTGTATGGTAATTGGTATAAAAGCTTATGTGCCTACCTGAAGGTACTTGAGGGAAAGAATCACAGAATCACAGAACCACAGAATGGATAGGGTTGGAAGGGACCACGTGGGTCATCTGTTCCAACCTATCTGCTCAAGCAGGCTTGTCCTAGAGCACAGGGTTGCATCCAGATGGTTCTTGAATATCTCTAAGTAAGGGAGACTCCACAACCTCTCTGGGCAATCTGTTCTTGTGCTTGGTCACCCTCACAGTAAAGAAGCTCTTCCTCGTATTCAGGTGGAACTTCCTGTACATCAGTTTCTGCCCATTGCCACTTGTCCTATTGCTTTGCACCACCGAGGAGAGCCTGGCTTCATCCGCTTGACACCCTCCCTTCAAATACTTATAGACATTGATGAGGTCTCCTCTCAGTCATCTCTTGTTGAGAATGAACAGGCCCAACTCTCTCAACCTGTCCTCATAATAGAGAAGCTCCACTCCCTTCATCATCTTTGTTGCCTTCCACTGGATCTGGTCCAGGAGCTCCATGTCTCTCATGTACTAAAGAACCCAGAAACAAACACAGTACTGCAGGTGAGACCTCACCAGGGCTGCACAACCTCATCTGCTGGCAATGCTCTTCCTAATGCACCCCAGGATACCACTGGCCTTCTTTGTTGTTCACCAGGACCCCCAGGGCCTGCTCTGCAGAGCTGGTCTCCAGCAGGTCAGCCCCCAGCCTGTACAGGTGCCTGGCATTATTCTTCGCCAGGTGCAGGACCCCGCACATGCCTTTGCTAATTTTAAACAATCTTTGTCCATCTCTCCAACCTGTCGAGGTCCTTCTGAGAGGCTGCACAGACCTCTGGGGAATCAGCCACTCTTCCTGGCTTTGTCTTATCAGTGAACTTGCTGAGGAGGCATCTGCCCCTTTGTGGAGGAATGGCTATGCGAAAAGGGACATGATCTCCTTGAAGCTGACAACCCAGCTTGTAGTGTGGTGTAAGGCCTACAGCAGCTGTGACCGAGCCTTGAACTGCTGATAAGGAGCCAGCTCAGCCAGTCAGAGCTGGCTCTGACCAGCTCTGAGTCCGGTGTCAACAAGCTCCCTGGAATTCCTGAAAACATCCTGGAATGTGGACAGACACCTGCTTGCTCCAATCATAAGTTTGCCCTGGACACTGGGACATGGTCAATAAACCAATCATGTATCCGCTGCATTCGCGTACTCTGTGTGAATATCTATATATATCTTGGAAGCACTAAGAATAAAGGAGAACGACCATACTCATATTGAGACTCATCGTTACTCCAGGTCCGGATCCCACTCCAACACCCCTTCATCTAAGTCATTGATAAATAAATTAAACAATACTGAGCCCAGTATGAACCTTGAGGGACATCACTAATGACAGGCCTCCAACTAGACCTTGTGCCATGAATTACAACACTCTGGGATCTGCCATTCAACCAGTTCTCAATCCATCTCACTGCCCACTCACCCAGTCCACACTTCCTGAATTTGTCTATGAGAATGTTGTGAGAGACAGTATCAAAAGCCCTGCTGAAGTTGAGGTAGACAAGCATGATTTACCTTTCATAAGTCTATGCTGGCTACTCCTGTCCACCTTCTTGTCATCCATGTGGATAGAGATGGCCTCCAGAATGAGGCACTCCATTACCTTTCCAGGGACTGAGGTGAGGCTAACTGACCAGTAGTTCTCTGGGTCCTCCTTCATACCCTTTTTAAAGACTGAGCTGACATTTGCTTTCTTCCAGTCCTCAGGCACCTCTCCTGATCTCCATGACCTTTCAAAGATGATTGTGAATGGCCTCACTATGGTCTCCACCAGCTCTCTCAGCACTTGTGGGTGCATCTCTCAGGGCCTGTGGACTTGTGGATGTTAGGTTTGACTAGGATTTCTCTAACCCACTCCTCTTTGACCAAGGGAAAGTCTTCCTTCCAACATTCTTTTTCCCTGGTCTCCTGGGTCAGAGATTCTCGAGGGCTGGCCTTGTCAGTGAAGACTGATGCAAAGAATGCATTCAGTAACTCTGCCTTCTCTGCATCCTCTGTTACCAGGGTCCCCCTTCCACTTAGTAACAGGCCCACGTTATCCTTTGTCTTCCTTTTGTTATTGATGTATTTGAAGAAGCCCTTCTTCTTGGCCGTGACATCCTTGGCCAGATTTAATTCCAGATGGGCCTTGGACTTCCAGTGCTGGGGTTTTTTTGCAAGGTCATTATCAGTATTTTAAAAAGTTCTAATAGAAGCAAGATCCTAAACTAAAACTAGTCCACAACTTGCATATTTTCTGAATTTTCCCATTTTTGACAACAGCAAAAAATTTGCAGCTTAGAAAATCTCCAAGGAGAGGAAATATTATTTATAGTTCAGCCTTTTTTTCTTCACAATACCATGTTTCTGGTAAGAACATACTTAAAATTAAGAGGAAAATAATAATAACAGAAAATTTTGAGAACTTTTCACCTCTGTGTGTACCTTTTTCTTTTCTCTTGCCAGTCCCTCATGTGGAATGGGGAAACAAGTGTCATAAATCCATGACATAAATATTCTCTATTTGCTATATAACATTTCTTTTATATTACCTGGTTATTATTTTATGTTAAAATGGCAATTTCTCTTGTTAGATTTTAGTTTTTACCCCAGCAAATGAGGACATAGCACATAACCACTGTTGCTGAAGAGATTTCTTTTCCGAAGCTTAATTACTCTCTGGTTATGTTTATAAGAGTTTAAAATATTTCTGAGAGACCTTGGTAGCTGTAAATTTTTGCCACAAAATTGCTCATTGGTTGGAAATAGCTAGTCTATCAGGCACAAAATCTTCAGATGTTTTGCCATTAAAGGTTAAATTGACTTTTATATAAAACCTAGTAAGGTTTTGGCTTCTAAGGTCCAGGTAACCTGTCCTTCTCTGTCATATCCTTGGGGAAAAAGAACTTTAGACTTCCACAATGTTTGCTAGAGACTGGAGAGGTTGAAATAAAGGAAATTTTGATCTATGATAGGACCTGTTTCTTTCAGTAGTGAAGCCCTTGTCTCACTAGTGTCTTGTGTACCTACTGGACATAAAGAGGAAGATGTTAACTGCCATAAGGAACATGTAGTCAAGATGTGATAGAAGATATTAGAGGGAATAAAAGCAGCTAGATCAGATGTACAGATGTACAAATCTGTAGGCAGACTAATAAAATGTGTCTGAAGAGATAGTTCAGCAGAATAGAGCAGAGCCTTGCAGACAAGCTTGGAGAAACCTAACCATGGACTTCACTTTTCTCTTCTATGTTTTAGACAGCAGAATGGCATTCCCCTGGTTATGTTTTTACACCATCAGACTTGTTACTGCTTCCTTCAGACAAACTCTCTCAGCCAGGGTGAGAAGTTTCAGACCGTAATGGCACACTGCCTGTCCAGCTATGCTGAGCATAGGAGAGTTGAGCCGAGGCACCCAAGTTAGTGCTTCATCAGCACAAGTACATGCGGGTGTCTTAACTGGGGGCCTGAAAATAATATTGCTGTGTTTGCTTGACTTCCTACTACTGGTAAAGAGAATTACCTTTGGTCATACTATGCTGCTTCCACCTCTGGACTAACATTTTTCCCATTTGCTTGAGGTTTCTGAGCTGTGCTTCACTGAATGGGGCAGTCAGAGTGAAATTTGGCTCCATTCAATGAGCAGCACTTTGGAGAACAGTAGCAAAGTGGAACACAGGTATGCATAGCCTCCAGGACAGCTGACTGTGGAGTACTAATAATTCAGTTTAAGTTGGGAGGAACTTCTGGTTTTTTGTCCCACCATGAGCACAGTCAGCATCAGTAAGACCTTTTCTCCAGCAAACCCTGGTTTTCAGCCTCAGGATTCTTTCTTCATAGTCAAAATTGCTTCATTTCTAGTTCTTTGCAATTATCTTCATATAAAGATTGAAGCAGATGGATAAAACTCATCCTCTTTGTTGATTCCAAAGACTTTGGTTGAGCAGTAATATGAGACAGGCCTGTCCTTGGAAAGCTGATATGGTTAAAGTCTGAGAAGCTAAATGATGGTTCAAGATATGCACCATGTAACAGGAGAGCTGGAGGGAGAGCACAACTTATACTCTCAGTGGAAGCAAAGTACTCAGCACAGCGTGGAGGCAGATTCTCCTGCATCTACCCACCTTGAACTGCTGCCACAGCTCTTATTAAGTCTGAATGGGGAGCAGACCAGGCTATTTCTCCACCAGAGGTGACCGAGACCTGCCTAGCACAGACGCAGGAGTGACCAAGTTAGCGAGATGGGAACAGCACCATGCTGGGTTGGAGACACACTGATTCACTGTTTCCAGCAGGTGATTTTTGCCAGTGCAGCTCCTCAGGCCCTTGTTAGAAGTGAAAACGGCTTTGCCCACAGGCACATTCTCTAAGGAGAGCAGCTGTTTTCATAAAAATGATTAAAATCTGTACCAATGAGACATTTTATCAGAGCTCTGGCCAGAAACCCCCCTACTTAGCTACCCCTGTGAATCTACATGCAGGTGTTTCAAGAGGGAAAGCTGAAAGAAGGAAAAAAAGCAAGGTTTAGCCAAAAGTAAGCATGACTAACAAATTACTCATAATTGAGGTTGTTAATTGCATAGAACCCAATTAAACCTTTCCACGTCTAAAACGGAATAACTTATGCTCACGGCAGAGCTATTAGACATTTCTGGTGACACTTGTCTGTTGATTTGCCGTTAGATAACTTCTTGGCTTGAGGCCAGCCAGGACTGAGCTGACAGACTTTTTGTACACGTGTTTGCAGCACATTTTCACAAAGGATTGCCAAAGTTTGGCCCATGATGACTATTGAGTGGATTTATTACATTATTATTTTAGATTGTTATAATATTATTATGCATGACTGACATTGTGAAATTCTTATGTTGCAGAACTATGTAGAGTTAATATAAAACAGTAAGCCAGAGAGGCATTTTTCATAAAATTCCAACCTAAAGTGCAAATTTTATGTAACTGAAAAGTCATGACTTTATGTAGCATTTAGAACTCTGCTAGAATGAGACTACCTCTCCAAATATGTTGCCTCAAAGCGGCCCTAGAAGAGACTGTTCCTGTGATTCCAAAGAAATGCAGATGACCAGAAAACCACCATTTCCAAGTGTGTGTGCCTCTTCCCTTCTCAGTTCCATCTGGGACCACAACTGGAAATACCAAAATACCACAGAAATGTAGTTCTTGTGGTACATCCAGCCCCAGCAGAAGCAGGAAGGATTAGAAATCTTCCAACAAATCATATTTTCATGAGATTTTTAGCCTAGCATTGCAAGCTCAAAAAGTTTGAATAATAAACCCAACTCTGCTTGTCCGCCTCACCCTTGGGAGATTTACCTTTATATGCAAGGACTGTTCTGTCTGAGATGCTGCTGATACTCCTTCTGAGCCATAACACATCTTCAGTTTCATATGAAGTCCAGCAATAAATTGGATTAAATCTTGTTATGAAAGACAAATTTAACTTTGGCATTCTATTTCTGCTAGCTGCAGGATAGTTGTTTTGTTTTTTTTCTGCAGGACAAAGGCAACTGCAAGACTGAACATTTTGAATTCCCATGACAGAAGAGCTGCAGGTCTTTGGGTACATACCTGTATGTGGACAAGTAAGAAGCAGTATCATAGCATGGAGAAGAAAGAAATGAACACAGCCTGACCTGCACCTGAACTGGCCATGGCAGAAGAGAGAGGACTTCCAGGATGAGCTGGTGAGTAAAAGAACTTGAAGACCTATAAGAACAGCTGCTCTGCCTGGGTAAACAGCTCTTCCTTGTTGTACAGAACACACCAAGCCCAGCATCCGTTTCTCCTCTTATGTGGCACAACCTGTAAGACACTGAGTTGTATGGTTGGTTAGCTGAGCAGATGAGAAGGGCTCAACACATCAGCTTAAGTATGGTGGCACTATTAGGCATGTTTCTCTGTGTTTTCAGAACAGAGCTTTGCTGAAACCTCTGTAAGAAATCAGGTCAGTGTGATCGCACTGAAGAGACTTTCATTGTATGCTGGTTGAAATTTCACCACAGACAGATCACAAGATTTTCATGACCTTGTGATCTCTTTTGTGAGTTGTGGTTGTGCAACAGTTCCCCTGGTAAGATAAGACATGAGAGTTTACACAAAGTAGGAAAGTTTACTAGAGATAGGGCTTGCCACTCTCCTCCTTTAAAGAGATAACAAATACATTTCATGCTCAGAAAAACATAAAGCAAAAAAAGCTCAAGATTTTTATGTTCTTTTGAGGTTGAGTGTGATGCCAGATCTGCAGTTTTCAACTCTTAAGGCCTCTCTCTGTACTAGGAAGGCCACCAGTTGGAAGCAGTAATTACTGACAAGTACTTCTTTGCTCCCCAGCAGCTGATGCCGAATGAACTGTAAATGGGATATGTCCATGTCAACCACTCTTGTGGCAAGAGCTTCTTTCAGTGGTCCCTTCGTGTTGGTGTTGAAGAAGTGTGAGATTGCTGCAAGAGTGACCTTTGTATAGCTAACCTCCCAGGTTGCTGGTAAAAAGGGAAAAAAGGAAAGCACAGCTCACCTCCTAGCATTTTGACTAGGCATTTTGAGTAAACATTTCAGTGTCTGTGTTGGAGGATGTGTCTGGACAAACCCCCTTCACCTCCTTATGTGTGGTTTTGCTGGGTAGATATCATCTCTGCTTTCTGCAGGCTGCACTTTTAACATTTCCCAACCCTCTGGTGCTTGCAGATCCAGGCTGTTATTTTATTCAGTGCAGACTATCACAGAGGGAAATGTGTTCTTGCAGAAGCATTACTTTTGTTCTGGTGCTTTTGTTCCCCTGATGTAAAATGTGAACATATCTGCTTGCTCTTTTGTATGGAAACTACCCCTAACTATTTCCTGAGTTAAAAGTCTGAAGAGACACAGACCGTTGAAACATTTTCTTGGTGTGTGGGCAAAAACTAACAGTAACTTTGTTATAAGGTAATATGACAATTCTTGCTGGTACTCGGATTGCAAACTGTTTTGGCTGCTTACACTCACAAATGCTTTGTCCATTTCTGCTTTCTTTTGCATCTAGCATAAGATATTGTGAGCATTTATAGTAATTTAAAAATAAACCCCAAATCTTTTTACCTGACCATATGAAATTCTTCAAGAGCCTACACATACACACACACACATATATATAGCTTAGGAAAGAATTATTTTTTTTGATAGCATAGTCTGTATGGACAATAGAATGGCCACTAAATATAACTAATATTATAAGTTCCTGTAATGCATCTTATGTTTCAGAAAGTTAGAACCTGACCATAAACAGTGACTTTCAATACCTGAGAGAATATAATTTTTCCTTAAGAGAAGAAGAGTATGATCATTTCCCTCCAACAGGGAGCCTTTCCATAAACCGTGAGTACAATGATGTGTCTATTAGTTTTGATTTGCTGCTCTGGTTAGTAACTCCCTCTCTTTCTTTTGAGCCCAGAGATGCGTTCTGGGATGTGTTGCATGTTTTTCTTCTTAAGAATTGCATCAGAAAACAACAGACTTGGCAATAAAATAAGGGAAAGGGGAGAGATGATGTTTGTTTAGAAATAATGATTTGGGGCTAGCCTCCTGTTCCAAAGTCTTGTGAATGGAAGAATGTTGAGTGATTACCAGTATGTGCTTCATAAATAGACTGAAGGGATAGTTACATGCTAAGGCATACACTGGCTTCAGATGTGACCAGGATGGCTAAAGTAACAAAAGCATGACAGTGTATGCTGTAATGGTGAGAACTGCAGCCAGCTGAGCAGCAGACACTAAGTGCCATGCCCAGCACACAGGCATGTGGCTGGGGTGGTTGGTCATGATGAGCAGCTAAAACCCAAACCATCTATCATGAAGAGATGAGCCAGCAGTGACAGAAAATGGTTACCATCCAGCGAGGCCTGGGTGGTCTGTGGCACAGTGGTTTAATAGCTGACAGTTGCTCTCCAGCAAGCAGTGTGTCTGTAAAATTATTTGAAAAGCAATCAGGGGCTGCTTGTCATTGGTGGAATTACTTAGTAGCCACCTTGGAGCAGCCATTGGTGGGGCAAGGCAATGAACTGCACTCATAACTGTGGATGGGATCCTTTCTCAGGTCTGGTCAAAGGCATTGGAAGGTTGTACTGCTCTCACAATTTTGTACCTCTTTTTTAAGTAGACAGAAGAAGGATGATTGTAAATTTGTCTTCATTCTTAATAAGTTGATTGATTAGATCTGAGATTTCTGGGGAACCAAAGGATAATTTCAAAACAGAAGGGGGGAGTTCCTGGCCTCTGTACACTTCTGGGATTTTTCAAGGTATTTTGCAAAATAAATCGATCCGAAGCTATCTCACAGTCTTTTCTTCTTACTTGTATGGGCAAGTTAGGAAAGTTTTAACTGGAAAGACTCATCTGCTTTCAAGAAGGTTTCTCTGTTTTAAGAGGAATGCTGAAGTTCAATACTCTTCCCAGGCTGGCAGAGTACTCTTGTAAAGTCTGTGCTTAAGGCTGTTCAGCTCAGGTTGTTTGCTTGTTCCCCCTTAGGGACAGTTGGGGAAATTGTCTAAAAGATATGTAAGAAATTTATGTTGTGACACTTTAAAGACAGTTTATGCTCTTGGACCTTGAACTCTCATTTGATGCTATATCACTCAGCATGGAGGAATATTATCACAAAACTATGGAGAAAAATTTCAGATCCATCCAAGCTTCTGTGATATTTTAAACTGATACACAGTTTAAAAAGAAGCTTATTATTTATCTGTAAGAGGTGAAGGATAGCTTTTCCATCTATTTTTTAAGAGCTGGTGGGTCTAAGGCTGTGGGATATGTTGTGAAAAACCTCTTGATGTTACCAGTGATGATGGGAGCACAGCAAAACTTCAGAAGAACAGTTCAGGAAATGAGTTCTGGTCACACGGATCTCAGCAGAAGGCTAAGCAGACTGAAATGTCTAAGCCAGAGTGGTTCAGGGAGTTTTACAGGGGGAGATAGAAAGTTGGAAGAGAGAGAAATGTCAGGAGAAAGGCACACGTCTACAAGTGGATGAGGTTACTGCAGAAGAAGGTGTAGGAGACAACCTTTGTTAGCACTCTGGGTGAGTGGTGAGGAGCTGAGTCTGCCAAGACCAGCATGGGATTGGCTAATTGGCTAGGGGGAGAACCAGAAGGCATAGTCATGAAACCTGTGGGAGGAGAATGGCACATAGTGACCTGGGTAGAGGAAGATGAGAGCAGAACAGTATTGAGAAGAGGAAATAAAGAACAATTACTGAGTCCACAGGTAAAGCCAGCTGAAACAGGTCTGTTTGAAAGTCCACCCACGGTGGTGACAAACTGTTCCTACTGCTTTGAGGAACATGTGTTCCCTCAAAAGGAAATGGAAGCACACAAACACATTTTTATGCTCCCTCAAACAACAGCAACACATAATGCAGAGGGTTTGGTCCATGTCTTTAGTGATCCCTCTAGAAATTGTCTTCTGCCAATTAAGTCCACCTAAATACCACTGTAATTGGCCCAGTAGAAGTGCAGAGACAGGTGAATGGGCTCTGTGCAATGAGAGGTAAGATTTGGTATGTTACGTGTACCATGGTACGTTAGCTATAGCACAAGTAAATGTCTCAGTTGTGTACTGTAGTTCCTGTCGTCTCTCTGCTGCACTTGGGAATGTTACTATGGCTTTTAGTGCAAAGGGCAACAAATATACGCAGATTTGTAGCTGCATAATAAAACCTCACAAAGTCTTCCAGTCACTATTTTGATGGTGTATTTAGAAAGTCTTTCAAATATGACCTTTTAACTACTGATGCCATTCTGCAACTTTCACAAAAGTGACCATGTCAACTGCATCACATGGCTGAAGCTAGACTGATTTTCAGCCATGTGATGCTATTTTATCACCCTCAGGACAAAGGTTAAGTCCTCCCTTTCTTTTCTCTGTTAGGCACCACTTTCTTTGGTCCCCTTACTTTGATACTGCTGAAATTCCTGAAGACCACAGAGTTAAGAGTTTTTGTAATCCACCGTGCGCTTCTCTGATGAAAAACCTTGCTGTTGTGCTGCATGTAGCAGAAATACCTTCACACAATGAAGCAATCATTCTTCCCCGTCAGGAACTGAATGTCTTGATTCTCATCCTGCAGCAGATTTGGCAGGCAGCAAATCCCCTAGCTTGCACAGGGCAGTGGCTAGCATAATCTTTCTGCATTTTAAAACATTCTTTAATGCTAGTCTCTCTGCATTCAAATGGTAACTTTAGCTGACATAGAGTTTCATAGAATATTTGAATTGCAGCCTATTGAAACTCTACCATGCTGCATTTGTAAATATCTTTATTACAGGAAAAATGTGTTATTTATTTATTATATGAGCATATGTTTAATACCTGTTCTGTGGCTTATTTGGAGGCTACAGTGTAATTTTTCTGTAGATAGGCAGGACTGAGATAAAGGCTCATGGTTTTAAAATCAACCTAATCCAGCCTGTGGACTGAATAGACAGAAGAAAATAAATGTAGTACTATATTGGATATTATATGATGGTGTAACTAAGTAAATGGGCAAGTTTTGGATTCACAGTTGGACTAAAGTGAATTTACTGAAGCTGAGGAGGTTTCCCATGTGTTTTTTCACAGTAGATTTCAAGACTGCACATGCATTAATTTAGACTCTTCCTAAGTGAAATACAACATAAAATTAACTACTCTTTATAACAAAAAATGTATGAGGTAGGTCAGGTTTAAAATCTGAGTTTTCTATATTCCCTTTCCTGCTAGTTCAGGAAAGCAAACAAGAAAAACCAGGAGCAAAACCGAACACTAACAGCAACTGTCCAAAACCTGGACAGATGCTATGTAAAAACCTAATACTAAGAAAAGAAATTATGGCAGCCCTACTTGCTGTTTCCAGCATGCATTAACCATGCTGGATGCTCACCTGGACACCGGGGGCATGAGGCTTGGCTGAGCAGTGGTGTGTCCCTACCACTGGTGGTGATGTCCTGCTGCTCTGATGACACTGGTGGAGACTGACTTGAGGGGACCTGTTGAGACTGCCAGAGTGTGAGTTGGTTTCTGGGCACCAGGCTGGGGCTTGCCAAGCAGAAAAGCTGCTGTGCTTCTCCCTGTGTTGTCTGTCCCCTTGTTCCCCCATGACCTTAGACCCTCAGACCTGCCCAGCCAATACCCCCTCCTTCCTGGCCTTGTGCCCAAGTGCTGGATAACTGTGTTTTATTGGTAACAAGGCAGGGATTGGAGCAGAAAGGGGAATGTGGGTGAGGGGATCCCCTTGGTGGCCCACGAGAGTCAGCGTCAGAGGAGACCTGGGGGGCCAGATCCATCTCAGGATCTGGCTTAATGGCTTCTCCCAATTCACAGCTGCGTAACTCGTGCTGGATTCAGGTTCATAATATCTCAGGCATGTGATCCACATGAGTGTAAAGGCTGCTGGATACAATGACACATTTATTTTTACCTACCACTAAGGGAATTTCCATTCAGCACTACGTGAGCTGGTTGCCCTTGCTCTGTACTGTTTCACTAGTATTTTTCCTGACAATTCATGTCTAAGAAACACAAGACAGAGAGAGACTTAATGTTATGTGAAAGGATTTTCCTAGGGTAACTGTATTCAGTCTTTGCTCAAACTGAACGAATAACTTTGATCTGTCAACTGTGAAAAGTAAACTGGGTGCGACCTTCCGTCATCGGCTAATCGTCTCACTTAATGACATCTGTTAACTTTGTTCTGATATTAGATCATGGTCTTTCTTTGTACTGTCAAGATTTTTCATCCAAGGTCTAATTATTTCACTTTATGTGTATACAGATATCTTGGGAGTCAGTTGCACCTAGTACGAAGATCATTTTTTCTATTTTGAATTTCCCAAACTGATCACAGTGGTCAAATCAACGTGGCCTTTTAATGGATAAAATAGTCCAGCTTCAAGCCTGGCATTGTGTCTCAGTCCCTCTCTTCCCTTCAGTTTCTTTTAGGCACCATATTTATTTTTATTCTTAAGTGAGAAGGAAGGAGAAAAAGGAAGAATTGTTTCTGTCCCAGTAAAATATTTCAAAATAGTTGACTGATGTGATTTGTTACACACATCTGAACTGTCCCACAGGAAGGAAGAAGAAAATACCGTTGTTCAGTCTGTCCTGTTTTCCCTTTCAAAGTTTCTTTTTTTTTAACCTTTTAATAGTGATAAAGGCGTGGGTAGATGGAATTTTGGGGGATTAATGGCCATTTGGGGTTAATGCCCTAAGGCCCTCTGTCCTTCAGCTCTTTCCAAACAGTGATTAATCTCCAGGGGAATGTATGTGCCCTGATCGCTGCTCCTGATAATGCTCATCCTTATAGTATAGATCAAAATGCATAGACTTATTGTAGTAATGGCCATGTCCTCACCTCCCAGGCTTTGTTCAGTTCAGTCAGCCACAGCTTAAGCCCTGTTTGATCACATTCAGTTCAACAGGCATTTTCTCCCTTGGGTCCCAATCCTGTAACGTGTCCGGGGCTGCTCAGAAGAGTTTTGAGAACACTGACTTCTACTCTATTAACTCTGGGGAAATTTCCCCTTAGAATGTTGTAGCACTCAGATAAAATAGCAATGAAGGGTGTGGGACCACTGAAGGCAAGGAGTGGGAACTGGCTTTTGGGGCAAGGGGACCAGTGGTAGGTAGACAGATCAACGGCAGGATAAGCATTGCACGACTGTGAGCTCTTGTGACTGTTTTCTTTTTCCACAATGTTGACTTTCACCAACTGACTCTTCATTTGCTACTATGGTAATGCTTCTCTGACAGGTTCGGGTGAAAGAAAAATGGTCAGCTAGGTGAATTGCATCATCTGTAGCAGACCAGTGCCTGTAAGTACGCCAGCCCATACTGACCAAATGAGTAGGTCTAATAGTTTTCAGGTGCTTTCCTGGGAATAGCCAAGGATTACAAATTGCAGAATACCACATCAGCTCTTAAAGGTAGGCCAGATGCTATCTCTGTATTAGGGGATCGTTTTCTTGGATTTATTTCTTCGTATCTCATCTGATCTCCTTTTCAGTTTCTGAAGCAATTTATTCTGCATCACCCCCTTTGGGAGATTATTCCAGTGTCTAGTAGTTCTCACTGGGATCCAGCCTCATTGCAATTAGCATTTCATGCATTTACAGTAGGAGTATCTAGTTCAATATCTGGTTATAAGTAATACTCACAGGTAAGGAAAAATGCATAGAAGGTATCAAGACCGCTGCATGTAAAGACTTTAAATTCTGCAAGAGCCTGAAATAAATGTTTCAGTACATTCCTGACTCTTTAAAAACATGTTTCATGCTGAGAGGTACTAGAAGAAAATAAACCTCAATGGCCACATTTTCTACTTCTGTCTCTGTGTTTGAGTCAGTGTAATGTTTTTATGTGGTATCTAATCTCTCTGTAAGTAGCTCCCTGAGCTTTCCACTGGGTTTTCAGTATGCATTCTTTCCATGTCAGGAAAAGGATTGTGTCTGGTGGTTCTCTTATTCCTTCAGAAACTTATAAGTGAATGTTGCCACTGATAGATCCTTATGGCCAGTTAAAAGCATGTGCATGGGTGCAAGCATTTGATTTTAACTTTAGAGAACAGATTTTGGTGGGTTTTTATTTTTTCATTTAGAGCTAATACAAATGTTATCTTTTTAGCTTATTTTTGGTCTCAATAGAATTTTGATATACAACAGTTACTAAATACTGACTCTTACAACTGAAATTCTTGGTTGCATTTACATGACACTTTATTACACATACATACAGCTCTTCACAGCTTACCAAGTGATTTTTTATTTATTTAATCTTTTGACAATTACGATGGGCTAACATAGAATTTGTAGTCCATAATCACTGACCACTTCTGAGTGTATACTCAAATCTAATTTGTAAGCATAGAGGCTATTAATACAATTCTTAATGAATTCCAGCCACTCTTGATGACAATAAAGGAAAATGCAAAGCTGTTAGCAACTTGCCAGAACAGATTCAGGGCTACTGGGATCTATGGGGCTGTTTGGAAACAAATGGTTATTTCACCAGCAACAAAGTAAAACAAGCTGCACAGACCAACTCTACATTTTTGCTTCTTTCCTCTTAAGCTCTTCCTCTTTTCTCTCCCTCTTTCATGATGACCATATTTGTCAAAGAAAGTCCAGAAATTGAGAATGTGAAGATTTCATCTATGTAACATAAGAGTGGGAGACATTCATCCTGGCATTAGTAGCTAAGCCTTCTCTCTTAGCCCATTTCCAAGTGTACCTTTGCTTTCTGAGTTTATTACATGTTTATATTAACTATCTCATGTATTGTGTGAGAATCTATGAATAGGTTCATTATTCTGTATTTGCCAACTGTCTGACCATTCAAGTTCTGTCTTGTATTGTTCTATTCTTTATTTAGAAAAAAAACCCCAAAATGCCACAAACTTGATCTTGCCGAATCTGAGAAACCCATAAGACACTCAGGCACTGGTATTAATGGGTCTGCCAAGAACCTTTCTCTGACAGGTCCATTATTACTGAGGCAAACAGACATTGTCCTTGATGCAAGATACAAGAATTAATAAAGTATATAGACTCAACTTGAGAGTTTGACTCTGTTTGATGGGATCCCTCTCAGTGACTGAAAGACATTTCAGGGCTGTCCTTTTTCTTCAAATGTCCTGTTTAAAATTATGGGAACATCACTGAAAGAGATGTCGGCTGGGAACTGCCTGGTGAAAACAGGACAGTTGCCTCTACTAGATCAGGTCAGACAGCATTGTCTAGGTTAATTTAAAAACCCTTCAATTTCAGCTCATTGCAGGGTACATGTTATCTTGCTGCATCTCCCTCTTGCAGTGAATAAAATGTCACTGCATTCTTTTAAGGTCTTGCTCTAGCTAATCTTGTTGGATTGTAGATATCCAGGCCAGTGAGAGTCAAGCTGACCCTTTCCAGCAGGCAGAAACAGCACACGGGCACAGGCTGGGAGCATTTGGAAAGCTGCCATGTCCACTCCCAGAAGAATATTTGGTATGAGGAGGCAGGAATATAAGAGCAGTTATGCTAGGCTGGACCACAGGACCAATATACAGCAATGACTGCAGTGGGTGTTTTGGCAGGAGGGGGTATGGTATAAAAAGAGAGTGTACATATAGTGGCAAAGGTTAAAAAAAGGAATTTAGATGTTTTCCTTCCTACAAGACAGTAAGAAAATCATCATCAGTATCACAAACAGAAATACTTCAGACTGCCCTTCCCATTGTATGCATGTATGTGTGTTGCAAATGAAATCCCATGAAGAAAGGTTTTGGAAAAGAACAAAAAAGGAGAGGAAAGGAGAGGAAAGTATCACAGCTCCCAGTATTATTGTCAGAAAAAAGCCCAACACAACCCAACCCTCCAGAGCACTCACTTATCTTTGCAAAGCTCATTAAATGAGTTATCCAACAAGGTGTCTTTTGAGTGATGTGACTCATCCTGGACCTCTCAGCTGTGGACACAGAGATAAGTAAATTCCCATAGGATACCTGCAAACTGCCAGGGAGCTTCTCTGGTGTGTTCAGGGTGTTGATTCATAGGAAAAGGCAATGTTTGCTACCTAGGAACACAGATCCTGCCTTGGACATATGCAATTTAAGGGGAAAAAGATGTAAAGCTCTATTTTAGATACCTCCCTGATACCAAAGTGTGTAAAACTTGGTGCACGGACAGGGGGAGTGGGTCAAAGCACAGTCTTGTCTTGACAGAAAGTGCTGACGAGGGAACAGCCACGAGGGTCCAAAACTGCTTGGATGTCCTGTGAGAGGTGATGGCCACATGGAACTAAAATATGGAGAAGAGGTTAGGGCCTTCCTAGGGAGAAAGAGGAGCTAGATCCTTGAAGAAACTCTCTTCGCAGCTGGATGAGGTAATTTGAACAAACCTTCTGTGAGAAGACACTACACAGAAATAGCAATCATGTGCACCTTAATGAAACTGAGGATATTTATCTATTTTTGCTTCAGAATGCAAGGAAAGGTGGGCATGAGGTCAGATAGGTGTGATGAGTAGGGTTCCTGCTGCTAAACATATGCCCATAACTAGGGGAAGTAAAGGTTTGCTTCAATTCCAAGAGGTACCAAACATGAAAATAATGAGATTCAGGGTGATGATGCTCACATGGACTAGTTGACTTAAATTGACTGAGCCTTCCCTTCCAAATTCCCAGTGAACATGGACTATGTGAGCATGGTGACAGCAGCAACAGCAGCATTGACTGAGGTAAGTCCAGGAGGGGAGTTTTCAGGCTCTACAGGGCATACATGACTTCAGGCACTCCTGAGCAGCAGCCCAGTGCCCTGTTTGGACCTGGAAGCTCTCAGCAGCCAAGCAGGTGAGCACCCACCAAGGTGGGTGGAGTTGAGAGCTCCCAATAGTATGAGCTCAGATGAGAGACTCTTCTGGCATTCACATTTCCTTTTGATTTAAAAGTAATCCAAAGCTGCCTAGAGATTTTGAGGAGTGAGGTCTTGTGCTGTATTTCTGTTAGATCCTGGCTGATAGTTAATTGCTGTCACAGGGAAAAGTGGAGCTGTGTCCTTTTCACATGGATGTTCTCAAATGGGACCTCTTTATGGCGACTGAAAGCTGCCGTGCCTGTCAATTTGATTTTACACCCAAGTCTGTGGTTCAGCCACAAAGACAGAAAAATGAATAGAACTGGCTTTACAAAATTCAATGCTGTTGGTATATAAAGTAATTTGTGAAGTCTATGTTGGTGCGTTTGTGATCTGGGAACTGCTGTAGGCAGGGTTCAGTTGTGTAAACATAAATACTTTGCTGATGCTTGCCATGGTCTGCAGTATCGTGCTTGGCCTCTGACCATGGGTCTCATCTGCCAACTGTGCTTGGAAATCTTGTGGACATGAGGGGCACCTCAAAGAGTGCCAGGCGTGTATGTTCAGGGGAGAAAAGGTGTGATGACTAACATCCTGGAACAAATGAACACAAAGGTGAAGAGACTTAGTGCTCCTCTGGGTACCATCATAGACACTTGAAGTAGATGAATTACCTTAGCATAACCTGCAGCTTCTCAAGATATCATAATACCTCATGCTGCTCCCACTAGGGGCTTGCATTCAAACATCATGTACATACATAGCCTCACCCCAAGAAGTCCTTTCTCCTTGTGGAGAGATCCTTCCTTCTCCTTTCTCCACCCCCAATCCAACTCCACTGTGCAGCACACAGAGTTCCCTGCAAACACAGGGTGTGCACCAAGTCCAGGCGAGTAACTGACTTGGTTGAAGCCACAATATTTACAGGCTCTCAGGAGGCTCATTGGGAAAATATGTTTATTAATTAATGTATAATAAGACAGTACAATATCTTCAAGAATTTCTTGTAGCTTTCTCCTAGAGCTTGGGTTTAATATTTCTCCTTACAGCAGTCTCCATATATCTTCTGAACATGGTGGAATCAGTACCTTGGAGATTTTTTTTCATTCTAGCTGCCAGACAGCTAAAGACCAATTAATCTACAAGTATGCACATTTGGGGATGATATTCTCCAGTGACTCAGCAATGTAACAGATGGCAAAATATTTCATATTTGTTTCCATTCCATTTCTATATTGGAAATGAACCCAGACATTTTATTTTTTTTTGACAGTCAGACAACATCTGTTGAGAACACTGTCAGCTGAATTACAACCTCGCTGGCAGGTAGTTGGGTAGACAGCATGAATTAATTTCAGCTATTCTGTATGTGGTTAAATGTCTTTCTCTACTACATTATTTTCATTATAACTGCTGGATTTATGGATGTTGACTAGATTTACATTGTATCTCTGAGAGTTTAAGTTTAGTCATATAAAGACTTGATGCATTAAGATGCTGTGCATTAAGTTGCAATATCAATGGATTTATTTGTATTCATTCCTTAGCCAAGACCAATTAAAGAAGGGATATTTTGGAGGGAACTGGCCAGGGGCTTGGAGGAGATGCACTTCATTGCCATGGGAGGAACTCAAGTGTGGGAGTGACTTTGAGTATTTAGTCCCAGGAGCTGGTGTAATCCAGACATATCACAGTCTGAGATATCTGAG
The DNA here is from genome assembly GCF_000695815.1 of Acanthisitta chloris. Taxonomy (NCBI): domain Eukaryota; kingdom Metazoa; phylum Chordata; class Aves; order Passeriformes; family Acanthisittidae; genus Acanthisitta; species Acanthisitta chloris. The sequence goes on along the minus strand of NW_008665243.1, from coordinate 253,559 downwards.
CCGAGCAAGAAGCTGCCAAGTGCTCTCTCTCCTGGTGCAAGCAGCATGCTAGACTTCTGGCAGTTCCCGAACAAAATTTTTCCTGGGGAAGCAGGTGTGGAAGCTGTGGCCTTCCATGGTGAGAGGATGAGGAGTCTGAGCACTGGAGGAAGCTTGGTTTGGGGGAAGGGATTTGGTATTTTTCTGCAAAGATAGAAGCTCTCTGAGCAGCAGAATTAGCAGTTTCATCTAGGCTCGTTGTCCTGTGTCTCATATTCCTTAGCTCAATGCAGTAAACTCCTCCTGAACACAATCCAGTCAGTTCTGCCTGTGGTTCTATTCCCCTTTCAGAGTACTCTAAGCTCTCTCATGTTTTTTTGCTGTTGAACAAGACACTGTCTGTGATGATCAGAGACACATACATATTAATTTTCTAGAAAACATATGGCTGTGGACTGTCCAGCTGCTGCCAAACAGATTGAACAACAGCTGAGTTCTCCTTGCCTTTCCATCAGACATTTCAAATTTTCAGCAAATATGTGTGAGTGTCCTCTAAGATGTCTACTGTCTGCCAAATGCAATTAGGGTAAACTGATGGACAGATAGAACAGACATGGTAAGCACAGTTGTGGAAAACTAGGCTAAGAATCACAACAAACAAGTGACTAATAAGGGAAATATTTGCAAAACATTAGTTTAATTACTTGGGTTCTGTGCTATCCTTTAACTGACTTTGCTCAACTTCTTCTCTGTGACAGGATTAGATGATCTCTGTTTATTTGGTACTTAACATATTTTGCTCACAGAGTATGTATGAAGTCATACCATTTACATCCACTCAACCATATGCATGTGTATGTATTTACATATATGAGCACAGAGATAAAGGTATCCAAACCTAAGAGTGATCACTACCGTTAGTTATTAAAAACTTGAAGTCATAAAAAATTTAAAGGCTTTTAAACAGGATTTAAAGACTGGATAGAATTGAAGTGTACAAATAGATATAGTGGAAATCACAGGCTTAAGTGATGGGTTTAAGCAAAGATACATGATGATGCTGGGTACCAGTCTGGATGCCTAGCAAGTGACAGGCTGTATGTGGCAATGGCATGGCAAGTGACTGAGCCTCAGGTGAGGCTTGGTGAGTGCCTCTGTTTGTTCATATACCATGGGACAAACAGAAGGCAGCAATGTCATACTGATGGTTTAGTTGTGGGGTGAAACTAAACCGCTTACATTTGCCAGGAGCTGAGCCTACTAATAGAGATGACTTGCTGTCAAACTAATAGGTTGAGAAAAAGACAGTGTAACAGGTGAAGCAAAAGCCATGCACACAAGCAAAACCAAACAAGGAATGAATTCCCTGCTTCCCATGGGCAGGCAGGTGTTCCGCCATCTCCAGGAGAGCAGGGCCCATCCCACGTAATATTACTTGGAAAGACAAACGTCATCACTCCAGGCATCCACTTCTTCCTCCATCTTCACTCCACTTTATATAGGGAGCATGGCATCAGATGGTATGGAATATGTTTTTGATCAGTTTGGGTCACCTGTCCCAGCTGTGTCTCCTCCCAACCTCCCAAGCAGCTCCAACTTCCTTGCCAGTGTGGCAGTATGGAAAGCAGAAAAGGCCTTGGCTCTGTGTAAGGTCTGCTCAGCAATAACAAAAACACCTCTGTATTATCAACCCTGTGTTCAGCTCAAATCCAAAACATAGCCCCATATCAGCCATTATATAGAAAATTGACTCTACCCCAGTCAAAAACCTACACAGTCTCTCAGTAGCACTGAAGTTTGCTATATTGTCATTGCATAAAGGACCAGACAGGTAAAGACCTCTGTATGTATCCAAGGCCTCCATCACGAAATGATTCATGCTATTTTCCGGCACCTCCAGTGCTTTGAACTATCCCCTACATTTGAAGAGGTCACAGAACTTCAAAATTTTTTAAGAAAAATGGGATATCTCTTTGGCACCTTTCCTTGTCAAAAAAGGATTTCTGGTTGGTAAACAGAAATTTCTTTAATTTCAGGTGGAAACTGTCGATAAATATTTAAATATGTGCAATAAGGCACTGCCACCAAGTACCCAACTAAGTTCCTGCAAATTTTGGGCATCTTAAAAATGTTAAAATATTCTCCTGGAAGCCTTCTCTTTATTATTTTTTTTTTTGTTTATTTTTTTGTCTTTTTTTTTTTTTGGCATCAGAAAATGGCTCAAGTTTTATTACTGTCTTATGAAACACATTCCGGTCTGATGTACACAATCAGTCAAATCTCTTCCTTTCATGAACTTGTTTTGAGCTTTATTAGTTAGCAAGGTGTAATTTGTGTAGAAAGCATTTCAGAAACAAGGGAGAATTTTAACTGAGCCGCATAACAGCCATTGGCTGTTGGTAGTTACAGTTCTTCACAGATAATTCTTTTTGCTGTTGTAATATTAGGTTCTGAATGTTTTAAGGCCAAAAGTGATGCTCGTTTTAACCAGGAAACACAGCACTGTTTAAATTTTTCAATACAAGGAAGGATGATCAAGTTCAGAAATCTTCATGGCACCCAAACACCTGTTTGAATGATCTATTGGTGAATCACTTGCTGATCCAAAATCACCTGGGGCAAAATTTTCCTGCAAAGCTGACCTACATATTGTAGGGTGCAAAACCACCTCATGTGTAGAATAAATTATTAATTTCTTGCCTGAATCCTTTTGGGATAAATGTATTGCCCTCAAGAAAGTGAAAGTGCAAAAATTATCCTTTATGACACCTTTGTCATAAAGTGGGCAGGTGTTACAGGGACCATGAGCTGTCTGCCAAATGGACTCAGTTCCATATACACTATGTTTACAGGTGCATAATTTTAACAGGAATTATAAGTTTTCCATATATATAGTAAAAAGGTGGAAAATAAAATAATTTGATATAAAAAGCCAGTTAAAAGCTGTTCCACTTCCTCTGGAAACATTAGGAGCCAGGAGAATTTGGTAGGTGGGAAGAATGGGAGTGCAGTTAGTGAAACAACCCTACAAGACTGAAAGAGAGAAACACGCACATAAAAGCTGCAGAGCATGAAATCCAGACTCCATCAGTCATGTAGTCTGTTTAAACCAGTGTCTTGTCTTCCACAGGAAATCAGTAGAGCTGGGGGACTTAGCACTACCTAGATAGTGTCAACTAAAGTAGCAATGAAAAATACTGTGGATCAAGGGGTGACACAAATAGATCTTGTAGCTAGGGGTTAGGGAGTTGCTGCAGACAATTATGTCCTTTTAATTGCCCTTCTCACATCCCTTAGATAAAAACAAAGCAGAGGAGTAATCTCCAGAGGAATATAGTTCTCTCAAAATGTGAAAGATATTAAGCAAACATTCTCCTGTCCATTGAGACTGTAAAAGCTCTTCTCACTGTAAAGTTTGTGCACCATCTCCTGTTTCTGTACTTACGTGAAGAAAGGAAAGGCAAACCGAAGTTTAGGGATCACATGGAAGTTTCTTTTGCCTGTGGATCTTTCTGACCAAGGAAAGCTTTCTGGGCCAGGAAGAATGTGAAATATTCCCTTGGTTGGGCTTGGCCTTTGTTGTGCCTTTCCCAGATCATTTGTAAGAAGATGGTGATTTTGTCATATTGGAACATGGCTGGAATACAGTGATTTTGCCAGAATGTAACCAAAATAAAAACACTCTGAGGATGCGTCTGCTCTATGTAGATGGTTATTCTCTCTTTCTTTCTTGTTCTTCCCATGTTGCTGTGGCCAGAGATAAATTCAATCTGAGAGTGAGAGTACCACACACAAGTTAGGTTTGAGGCAATGCAAAGCAAAGGCTCGGGAGGGCTGCAGTAAAGAGCAGCAGACATCACCAATGTGGGATTTCTCAGATAATGAGCCAAAATGCAAACAGAAACCAGTTTCATTTATGTTCTTCTGAAAACACTTAAATGCAGTAAGTAATACAGTAAATAATGCTTAAATACAGTGAATTAGATGTAATGTAAATTAAGAATTTTGTGATTTGGGGAAAAACCCCAGTAAGAGTGGCTGAGCATGGGTAAGGTGGGAGCTGATGGAGCGCTGAGGGAGTTAAAGGAGTTTCTCTTGTCTTGTTGCTGGCAGTCTGGGGAGTGAAGCTGTCAATGTGACATTTCTCATCTGTATTTCAGGTTTGTTATTTTGTTAGTCTGTTTCATTTATCTTGCAACAAATTAATGCATCCCCTTGAGTGGAACAGTCTGGGGTCTTGACTGTTACTGCCTGATCAGCTCAAATTGCCACTGACCTGTCTTGCACTTCTTCTGTAAGCAATTACAGCAGTACAAAGCAGATGCAAAGTTCTGAATCTCTGCACCTCCCTGCATGAGAGTGAGGTAAATTCAAGGTGTAAAGGGAAAGGGCCCCTACATATCTTCATCTGACATTGCAGTTTGGTGGAGGAAGAAATAGGATACGTGCTGCCTGAATGACAGCGTGGAAATAACCCTGACCTTGCCAACACTTGTACTGCTGCCTGAATGACAGCGTGGAAATACCCCTGCCCTTGCCAACACTTGTCCCTGAGCCAGCCTGTCTGCATATGCACTGTCCTTTAGAAATTGCTGAAATACTTTATTTGTTCAGAGCAAATATGTGTTTGAAGGACTGTCAAAATGGCAACCTCAGGTGTTGGTCACATAGCACAGTACAAGATATTTCATGGGAAGATGCACCTGTTGGTTTTGGTGGCAAGCACATCTCAAAAGACAGAGCTGAGGGTTTCTGAAAAAGTTTTTACTAGAGAGCCTGATCCTGCATGCTTGCCTTTCCCATCTCCCTGTGTCATGGAGATGGGGTAAGCAGAGAAGAAGAGACACAGTGTGAGACTAAACTTCTGAACTGATCCACAGCTGAGTGGGGCTTCATGCAGTCCTGCTGTTCTGGTTGCTGCAGTCATCTCCCTCCACCAAATGTAAGATACAAGGCTATAGTTCTGTCTCCTTGCTTCATCTGGGAGAGTGGGACAGGCGTGTGAACAGTCAGCAGCTGTCCTGTTGTACTCCATCCAGAAGATCCTCTGAAAGCTGTCTGTCACCAACTGCTCTCCCATGGGACTAGAAACATCACTGTGCTCAACACGTGATGTGGCTGGTGTGTGTAAGAGCCAAGATATGTAGGGGCCACGGTCTCTGAGGTCCCTTATTTACCTCTTGCTCACCTCCAGCATAATGATATCTGCAACACAGGCAGACAGCACTGCCTGAAGTGTGGGGACACCAATGTCTGAGCTAATGACTTAACAAATTGAGCTCCTTGCATTAAGCAAAGAAGTTTCAAACAAGCATGCTTTAAATTACATAGAATTCATGCTGAAGGATGTTGTCTGCCTCGAGTTTCAGAAAGACATACCTATTGAAGTGTTTTAAATATTTTACAGATTGAAACAACCACTGTGTGTCCTTCAAAATCCTGTTTCTGTGCCTGTGCTACTATTTCTGGGCTATTTGGTATTAAGGCTGCTGTGTGAATGTTTAAAAGTCAGTATGGGTAGAATAGAATTAGAAATATAAGAAATGTGGAGGTGCATCAAATTTCCCTTGAATTTCCACCTTAAATGTTCAGGTATTGTTTAACTATAATTATGTCACCTCAAAGATTGCACCTAACCACAGAGAATCAGGCTGCAGACAAACTTAAAGTTTTGGTTTTATAAGACTGTATTTGCATTTATTCTAGTGGGTTTTTTTCACCACAGCTTGAGATATCCTTCTGTTAGAAGGTGATATAAGATTCCCTTTGTGATATTCTGGTGCATTGTTGTGAAAGAAATTATCATGTTGCAAATACAATATCCTGCCTTCAGGATCAGTTAGCAAGAAATTGTAGGTCATAAAGGAGCAAAACCTTGTTAAACTTAATATCCTCAGTAGCAAGGCCGGAAGGGTAAGTGTAGTTCTAAAAAATTCAGAGGTTTTTGTTTTTAATAAGCTTTGAAAATTTTGATTTAATTTGAAATGTGCATTTCAGATGATTATCCTGCTATCTTTAACACAGAAAGTTTGTTCATAAGGTGAAAATCCACAGTGTGCCAAGATTCAGGTTAGAGAATGTTTTTATGGCTATATAATAAACTCTGAAAATAAGGGTTTATAATGGAAATGCTGACTGACTCCTTGTGGATGCTGCTGTAATGTACTGTGTAATTTATAGGAGTCACCTGTTAAGCCATCTGGGACAGAAAGTTTCACAACTTCTAAAATGCTGGTAACTTGATTAATGTTATGAACTTCATTTTACAATGACACCAAATTCAGCCTATGCCAGCCCATCATGTTCTTGGGCTGTCATTTCATGTTTATCCAAGAAAGATAAAAAGAGCCTTTTTAATTACACCAATATGAGTAGTGGTGGAGGTAAAAATGGTGATCTTGGTGCTTTGATTTATGGTTTATAGGTGTCAAATGAAGTGAGTCCTGGGGTAAAATAAAAGTTTCTGGTGTTACTCTTCAGCTAGGAAAAGTGTTGGGTTTTTTTTTAAAAAGGGACTTGGGGCTTTTAAAAACTGGCGACACTGTATTAGTCCATTGGGCCTTCCACAGACTGGATGAGTGAACAGAAAGGGAGGCTAATGGAGAAAGAAGGATGATGGATGATAGTGAGGGGTCATTTATAGGCATCAGTTAGTAAAGCTCTGCATGGGAGTTTGTGGGAATAGCAATGTCTTTTACAGTAGTAAACACTTAAATTTTCCTTGGAAGTCAGTGAACAATGAGAAGTAACTTCAGTTCATCTCTGGTTTATATTTTTCCTCATCTACAATAATTTTCCCAGGTTCTTTATTCAGTTTCATAGTACTTTGAGTGAAGAGGTGTCAGTCAGTAGTACTTTCGACTCAGCATTCGGGATTCTCCTTGTGATTTGGCATGGAAAATGCAGCTACTTTGCTAAAAGAGGCATCCATTTTTGCAGATGATGTGAGGAAGATAAAGCACTGAACTTAAGGTGATCATTAAAGATATTTTGCATGGGAATTAGTGCAATATTAGCCTTTCCCCCACACTGCAATTGTAGTACTAAACATTTTGCACTTCTCTTGAAATGTCTATGAATGTGACTTGGCATTTTCACCCCAACTGTTGCAAGGTGTTGCTCAATACTCTAAAACAGATGCAAATATCCAGTGAACATCCAGCTAGCAGTAGTCTTCAGACAGCCTGACAGACAAGCTCTGGCCTTGTAGTAGAGCCAGATGTTTCTGGGCAGCCAGTTGGAGACTGTGGAGCTGACTCCTATGGGAATAATGAACATCCCAAGACTCAGTGCTTTCCACACCATATGTAAGAGGCATGTCGCCCAGCTTTGTCCTCCATGAGTACATGTAGGGCAGATAAAACATTTATGGAAAATAAATCTGAATAAGAATTCCAGTGAAAGAAAAACCCTATAGTCCACAGTCAATTCTCCACCCTCAGGAAGCAGGTGAAGAACTGACTAAGACATCCAAACCAGATAGCAATCCCATTGCTTAATGTGCTACTGGCAAGTGCTCAAGAATTATGGTGATAGGGGTGCAACAAGATTATAGATACATTGGCACAGACTCATATTCCCTGGTGCCTTCTCTTCATTTTAATATTTAGGTTCTCATGTATCTTTCAGGACTCTAAGCACTATATAACGGTAATTGCAGCATTAGTTTGTCTGCTGCTTGAAAATATGGGAGGATTTGGGAGTCACAGTGGACACACAGCTGAGGATTAGCTTTCAGTGCAATGCTATGAAAAAGGAAGTTGGTGCATATCAAGTCAATATAGGAAGATGATTTCCCCTTACCTCATATTATTTATAGGGCTGAAAACCTGTACGCTTTTACTGGACCAGAAGAATGGAAAGATGGGCCATTAACATGCGAAGGCATAAAAAGCTTGACCTAAATACTTGTCTGACTATTTAATAACTAAGATCTTTCATTCAGTGAAAATGCGTAGCAGTAAAAGACTCTAACCTCAAGAACAAAGGCAGAGCAAAACCCTGGGGGCAGTTTAGCACCAAACAGTTACAGCAGAGAAATTAGACAAATATATAAGTGATGCCAGAAAAATAACTGAGCTACCAAGGGAAACACTGAGTCCTACCTCTCCTGAAAACTTCATATCAAGACTTGTTGCAAAATGCATATAAACAAAAAAAATTGTGAGGGTCAATGCAAAAGTAGGTGAATGGAATTATATTATCAGTGTTGTACTTTTGGTCTTTAGGAGTAGAAGATGAGTTTGAAAGGGAGCTAACAGCCTGCTGCAGGGCAGGCTTAAAAGAAGACAGAGCACAGGCAGAAATTGATGTCAACCCTAACTACTTTTTTCCTATTTTTATCTCTATCTTTTCAGTGACTGCATTCAGGGATGGCAAGAGACTACGTACCATTACATAACCATAGGAGTGAATAGAACTTTCCTCAAAAGTACTTAGGACACTAAGCAGATGGCAGCAACCTAATCCAATCCAAAGAAGGAAGAAGTGAAAGCATTAAGTCAGTTACTTTCACTGGGGAAACACTGTGATTCTCTCAGATCTAATGGAAAGAAGAAAATAAAACTTTACCAAAACTGCCACATATGTGCAATTTTATTACAGCAGAGCAGTCAGTTGTCTCTTGCTTTAAAAAAAACAGATATTGAAAAATTTGTGCTTTTTTGCTTTTGATTACCTTTTAAATCTTTCTTAGCAGTTTCTTACCATTGCTCATATTATTTGAACTGCTACTGACACAGAAACACTGTAGTTTGTGCCTATGTGAGATCAGATGAATTGTGAACTCTGTCTACTGTTGTTGCTGTTGTGTTTTTCCATGGGTGTCAGCAGAAACCATGGTTGAGTGCTTGCATCTGCCCACAAAGCAAGACTAGGAGGAAATGCACTTCACCGAAGATTTCTCCACATGACATCATGGAAAACAGTTGGAAGAAGGAAAGCAGAGGGTCAGGGATGATTCCATCCACAGCTGGGTGACAGTCAGGTCCTTCATGCTCTTTTGGCCATGTTTGAGCCTGCAGTAAGTCTATGATAGCAGGTGACCACCCTTGAAAAAGTATTTTTCCCTCTTCTTCCTTTTAAGTATGACCTCCCTCCTTTTGTCTCAGAAGATGAATTTTTTCATTTCTAGCCAAAGAAGCTTCCACAATACCTCTAGCTGTTTTAAATACACCCAAAATGTCCACCTTTAAGCTCCTAGGGAAATCGCTGACAAACATGCATTTGCAGAGCTGTATTATACACCTCTTATACTCACTGCCATTCTTAGTGGCACATGCTTGCACTGATGAGATAGCAGGATGCAAAGGATGCACAGGTGATCCTTGACAGAAATCCCCAAATTGCAATTGTTGTGAATTTGGAGCTGCCTTCTAAATGTTAGAATTCAGCTCCCAAAATGTGTCAGTTTCCAAATCCTGCTGCCAGGTTTTCCTTCTTTTCTGTGTATCTGATAGCAAAGAGGGATGAATTTTTTTGTTCCTGAATGACATTGAAATGCAAGTCACTGGCTATTATTTTCAGCTTTGAATGAGCAGAAAACAGAGGAACAAATTTTGTCAGCAAAGAAATTGGGAAATAATAACGAAGATGGAAGCAACCTTCTCTCTGAGCCCCTAAAGTTGGGAACAACAGAAACACAGTTGTGTTTGTAGCCTTATTCTAATAATGTAGCGTACAAACAGAGCACATGTAAGTACAAAGCAGAGTAGTTAATCTTTAAATTTTCACACAACAACAAAGAAAATAAACTTCTAAAAAATATGCAGAATATAACTTCAAGAATGTTTTACTTTCAGGTCTTTTTATTTAGGTGTTCTTTTTATTTTGTAAACTAATTAAAAGCAAAGGAGGTACAGCTAATAACAATTACTGAGCAGTTTGGACAAAAAAAATAGATTTTTCACACTGCAGTACTCTTCTCCTGTTTCTCACTGAGGAGAACTGGGATTTATTTATTGTGCTGAATAAAAATATTGAACTAATAGTAGGCAATTTTGTATGACTTCATATTATCATAAATGAATTCATTTTCAAATCAGATTCAATCAAACCACAGCTTATAATAATAAAATCCAGATTTGCATGCCACTAGAGATAAGCTACACCAAAAATCACAGACTTCAGGAGGCAATTAAAGTATATTCTGTATACAATATGTGATTCTAAAGTTTCCCTTCTGTACCATATGAGCAATACCCAGAGAAGGTGTGGGGTTTGGGTGGAACTGGTTGAATAATATTATTTAAAAATAAATAAATAAAAGGACTATATTGTAGGTTTTGGCTCAGCCCTGCAGAAGGGCTATTGTATAAACTGCATTGCATCCCAGGGGTAATCCTGGGACCATTGCACTCAAAGTATCTCAGAAAAATGTGGCTCAGTGTACTTCTATGCTGCAGAGCTGTTTGATTGTCACCTGTGGTGACCTTTCTCAAATGTGCCAGAGCACATGTGCATGCTGTGGTGTTGCAGCCAATCAGCAAACTTGTGTTTGTGGGAACACGTCCTGTGGTCATTGGTGCTAACACACTTCACATTGCTTTGCAGCCTAGCAAGTGATGTGTCCTTGCTGTGCCATGGTCTCCACTTCCTGTTGGCATCTTTTTTTTTCATAGAATCAACCGGGTTGGAAAAGACCTCCAAGATCATCAAGTCCAACACTACTGTGGTTACTAGACCATGGCAGTAAGTGCCACATGTAGGGCACAGACAACCATCTGTACCTTTAAATCCACTTTAACTGTTGTGTGCCTTTGGAGAACAGGGAATGCCTTGGGGAGATGCCACAATGGTTTGGCCTCTAAGATGCTCTACATACTGGCCAACAGGCAGTCAGGGACTGGGTGGTGATGAGAGTGGTGGGAATGGGAGGGCTGGAGAGTGGCCTTGCATACCAGCAGTGAGGGGAGAGGTGGAACTGCTCATCAGAAGGCTGCCTTTGGGCAGTTTCTTCATTTAGGCTTCATTTATCCTTTGTTCTCTAACCCAATATTTCTAGAAGTTGTGTCATTCCCTCCTAATGTCAATGAGATGAATTTCCATCTGGAGATGGTATCCTCCTTCCACTCCAAGTCCAGGCAAGTATCTGGGACCAAGCAACAGTTCATCAACAAAATCAGAGGAGGTGGACTCCCACTTGCTGAAACTAGTGTAGACTCTCAGACAGGGCAGCATGTCCAGGGGCAGAGGTATCCTTGCAGTTCAAAACCTGTGGTTTATTTAGTGTCTGGTTTTCTTCTTTTGGCTTGCATGCATTAGGTTTTGCTATGTCATTGCCAAATCCAAGTCTTCAAGAATTTTTTTTCCTGCATGGGCTCTACAGTGCTGTCAAGGCTGAACTTCTTGAGTGTCCTCATCCTCCAAGTGCTCTCAAGGGCTTTCTGAGGTGGTTTACCTGCATTGCCCATAGGATGGCCCAGGGCAGCCCAACCCATCCCTGATCCCCTTTTGATCCCTGAGAATCTCCCAGAAGAGAAGACTCCTTTGCAGAAGGAGCTTGTGCCTTGAGACATTCCTGAACAGAACCAGCCGAAGCCCAGCGGCACCCAGATGGCTCCTGGCAGCTTGGGATAACCTTGTGCTCATCTTCTGCCATTTCTCCACTACTTTAAAGTAAGACTGTTTTCAGATGTTTCAGCCAATATGTAAATTGCAGGTTAATTCAGTGCTAGAGATTAGAAAGTGCTGCCAGCAACCAAGATTTCATGTCAGTCTACATACCATCTACATAGTACCACCATAAAATATGATTTTCAAGAATTGGTTTTCTCTGATTTGGAAGTGTTTATCAAGCATTTAAGCATTCTTTGTGTCACTTTTTCACTTTTTTTCTTTTTTTTTTTTAATTAAAAATATCCACAAGACAAGATATAGAATTTCCTGTTAAGAAAATCAGAATAAAGTATTTATTTTCAGGCTTCATTAATCACTACAGTTTCAGTGCCTCTGGGGATCTGTGGTTTCATGCTCCTCAGCAGTGCACACTCCTGAACCCACTGTATCTCCTGGAAAGTGCAGAGGTCTGTGTCTTGGCTGTGTTATTCTGCAGTATGCTATTACCAGAGATGCTGCTTGCTGATTTTCTGTTGACACTCAGTTTGTTTTGTCAATTTTCTGTGCTTTGTAATGACCATTTTTGCATCCTAGCAAAGTAAATGCTCATTGCCAGCAACTTATTTATTCTCTATTTGTTGCTTTCCTTACCCTCCCTAATCAGCCTGTTGTTTTTCATGGTTGAATAAGTATAAAAAATTAGCACATTAAAATCAGATATCTTCTATTGAATATTATTGAGGCTGAAAAGGAGGCTGCATCAATCAAATTGGATTTTGCAATTGTTTTCTCAGTTCTACTCTGTGAAACTTTCTAACAGACTTGGGAAACATGGATAAGGCTAGCCAAAGCTTTTTTTGGGGAAAAAAATATCTCCCCATCTCCCTCAGATTTTTTCCCTAGGGTCTATTTGTTTAGTTCTGAGCTTTGCCAGACCACTTGATGCTTCTATTCTAACACACAAAAGCAGTTACAGTATATTAAATGATTCAGAGATGCATTTTGAAGTCATTTAATGCAGAGAAGTGGTGCAGAAAATTAGTCAAAAATAGTGTAAAATTATGATAACCACTGTGCTGAGTCTTGACTGTGGTGGAAGTGGCAATGGTAGTGGAAAAAAAAGGAAGGAATATGTTTTAAGTCACAGTCCTGAAAGTTAAAAGACCAATGTTCAGTCCTAGTGCAACCTCAAGCAACTCATCCAACTTCTGTTCCTCATCTTGCAAATGGGGGTAATTGCTGTCTTCTACGAAGAAGGAAATGTACCAATTTTTATAAATTTCCTCTAGATGCTGTGATATTAAATGCACTTACACCAGGGTCAGCAGGATATTCTCTCTTAGAAAAGTCTAGGAAAAAAAAGTGTATTTATGTGCTTTATTTACTTTGGAAAACATCCTTGGGGATGTTTTCAACAGTAAAGTCAGATGCTTCAGCTTTTGGCAGAACTTCACCATCCTTGATTCTATCCACATCCTGAGCAATTCTGTTTATGCTGTGTTTTCTGTTTATTCTGCTTCTTCCTCCTCTCCATACCCCTTCCTGTGCTCAGGGTGTAATGCTGAGCAGGATGGAGGACAAAGCTTTCATTGTGAACCAAACCATAAGGCACAGCTCTGGCTGAGGGTGCTGGTGGAGCAGGACTTATGAGACAATGCTCTCAGTGAGTTGACCTCTTGGTCATGCACCATAACCTGCCTGTTCCTCCTCTACAGGACCAGCCTGGGACATGCTTCATTGAAGTGAATAGGATTCAGAGAGCTTCTTTCAGGGGTGCAACACAGAAAAGGGATTGAAACTGTTTAGTCAAAACTGTTTTCAGTGTGCATGATGGTGTGCACCCAGTGCAGGCACATGGTAAGGGCCAGAAATTTTAATACAGTCAGGAGTCAGCTCTGGGCTGGTCTTCAGAGAAGCCCCAGGAGAACAGCATAGATATCCAGGAGAACAGTACAGATATCCATATATACAGGTCCACACTATCACCACTATGACCAGGTTACTTTTATACTACAACCATTGCCTACAAGGCTGGGCACCTGTACTTCCCTGAGCTTTTCCTGGTCTCTGCTGTCTCTTACCTGCTGAATTGGCTGAGTTCCTTGGAGGAAGGACTGCAATGTGTCTGTGCAATGCCTCCTGCATTGAGGTTCTGCCCCTTGCTGTTTTCTAGATCATTATTGTAACGTGGGTGAAAATTACATTCATCACTTCAAGCTTGTTTCCACCAAAGCTGTTGAGCCCTTGGGTTACTCCTAAAGGGTTTATATATGTGTAATTCCTATAGCAGAGGGCTCTGAATGATATGGGTTTAGAGACAATCTGTTGATGTCTGATTTTAAAACCAGGCTAGGTTATACTACATTTACATGTTATTAGCAAGTATAAATGTTTCAATAATTTTAACTAACTTTTTTTAGGTTCATGACTGAAAAAAAATAAATTGAGGGTGTCTAGTGACAAAATGGTTATATCAGATGTGTCCTGGGTGAAAGGCAAGTATCAGTCTTGTATGCTCAGATTAGGCTCTGGACACAGCAGAAAGAAGACAGCAAACAAGTCTACAAATATCATAACACTATAGATGCCTTGATATTGTGACAAAATCTTAGGGAGTCCTTGTTTCTTCCAGACCTATGACTCTGATGGCCTGGCTTGGCTATAGGAGTTGCAGAGGAGCCAGGTTACATGTTTGCTGCAGTGCCTTCAGGGTATGTCGGTCACTGGGACAAGAGGTACACTGGAAAAGTAGGGAAAACCAGGAGAAGCTGTGGTGAGAACAAGGTGTTGGTGATGCATTACCTGCAGATGACTAATTTTTGTGTAGTCCAGGTCAAACCAAGCTGATTCCTACTTTTAACAAGGTATTTGTCAGAAAGTGATGGCGAATTGATGGATGAATCCTTACCAAGATGGGGATCATATTGATTTGTCCTTTCACCATCAATAATGTTTTCTGTTCTTGTCTAATGAAGAGTGTTTGGGAAGTGCATGAGGTAACCAGGAACAAGTTGATTTTTTTTCCCTGAAGCAGAAGTATCACTAGGTCATGTAGTCACTGTTGTGGGGAACCTCAACCTTACCAGGGCCAGGGAACTGGATGCAGTTTTGGACATCTGTGTCCAATGAGTCCCTCCTCTTCCGTCCAAAGAGCTCTACATGTGCAGGGCATATGCTATAGTTTGATGGGTGGCTCCATGCCAACACCTATGGCACTGCTTGGGCAGCTAAAGACAAGGGAGGGAGGGCAAGAAGGCAAAGAAAGAGTCAGTGAAAGCGAAATGCAATGAACTGGAAGGATAATGAAAATGGCATTGGGAGAAGAGATTGTAAATGCTCAAAAATATGCAGAATTATAATAAATAGTTAAAATAACATGAAGCCATTCTTACAAGAGTGGGAAGAAGGACTTAGAAGAAAATAAAAGAAGGTTAGAAAGAAAGATCATGAGATGGAAGAAAGTGAAAGAAAGGCCAGTTAGGTTAAAGGCAGAGACAGTGAGGAAAGAAGGCATGGTGGGTGTGAGAAGGAAGAAACTCTTGAATGTCTGGCAGTGGGTCATGGAGGAGGAGCACACACAGACAGCCCATGGGTAACCAGAGCAGGGTGGTGAGAGGGTCTACTGGTGGAGAGAGCAAGAAGGTATGGCAGTGGGGGCTGTGCACCAGGGTTATCTTTTGCAGGCCCCTTCCACTGGCAAAATTCAATGGGAGCCTGATTTGACTGGTCAATGAGGGGTCTTGGGATTTAGCTTTTTAAGTCATAACATGCTGATGTTACACAGCTGTCAAATTGTGTAATTTGCATTTATATAACCCCTGTTATTCCTATCTGGACTAAGAAAAGATTGAACTGCTCAAAAACCTTTCCTACTTGAAACATGATGAAATATTCCCTCACTAACACTGCTTGTACTAATTCAAGTACACAAATTAATTATTTGACAGCCCAAAGGTTAAGCACACATGGATGACCCACTATGATTTGGAGGACAGGGGAGGGCATGCATACAAAATAGCCAATCTAGGGATCCCAATGGGAATATTTCCTCCCCCTCACCTCAAGTTGCTCTTCAACACTTTTTTGAACCTGTGTTAAGATATGCGTACCTAATTACAAATGTAACACAAAAGCCACATATGCTTTGTAAAACTCTATTTAGAAATCACATCATTTTTGCTTGGGTCTTTTTCATTTGGGACTGTTTCCTGATTTGCTCCCTAAGTGAAGGCACATGGGAAGATAATGCAGCCTGAGATTACAAACTGCGATGATGCAGGGTCAGCTGGGGCTTTGGGCAGCCTTTGGATACCTGCAGCTTTGGGGATTGACACAGCATCCTCAGTGCAGGGAGGCACGGGAGCTCAGTGATGCACGATGTTAAGTGATGTGGTCATGTGTCATGGTTTAACCCCAGCAGCAGCCAAGAGCCACGCAGCCTCTCACTCACTCCCCCACCAACGGGATGGGGGAGCGAATCAGAAAGGTAAAAGCTACAAAAACTCATGGGTTGAGATAAAGACAGTTTAATAGAGAAAGCAAAATCTGCACACACAAGCAAGGCAAACCAAGGAATTAATTCACTGCTTCCCAAAGACAGGAGGTGTTTAGCCATCTCCGGGACAGCAGGGCCCATCACTCGTAACGGTTCCTTGGGAAGACAAACGCCATCACTCCAGATGTTCCCCTTCCTCCTTCTTCCTCCCACCTTATATACTGAGCATGATGTCATATGGTATGGAATATCCCTTTGGTCAGTTTGGGTCACCTGTCCCAGCTGTGTCTCCTCCCAATCTCCCATGCATCCCAACTCCCTTGCCAGTGTGGCAGTATGGAAAGCAGCAAAGGCCTTGACTCTGTGTAAGCTCTGCTCAGCAATAACAAAAAACATCTCTGCATTATCAACTCTGTGTGCTGCACAAAACCCAAACTTAGCCTCATACTAGCCTCTGTGAAGAAAGTTAACTCTACTTCAGCTCAAACCAGCGCATCATGGCACTGTGTCTACCATATTATTTGCATGTGTTTTTCTTTTTGTATTCTTCCAGTGTCTAGAGACCCCATTAGAGAATTTGGGGGTCTGCATTGCTGCACACTGTACCAACTTGTAGTGAAAATACAGTGTGTAAAGTATCTGCCCCAGAAGGGTTAAAATTCACATGATTTATTTGGCAGAGAGGAGTAATTTATTTACTCCTTTCTGTTTCTTTGCTCCCTGCTACCCACTTGTGAAATGTTTATGTGAGCTCCTCTCTGCTAGCTAGTACTTCTTTAGTTGAATTATTTGAACTTTGAAAACAAAACCTTTCTTTCACTAATGAATTTCCAGTAGTGTTTCTCACATTTCTCTTTGACTATTTGTCTTTGTAAGAGGGTTTGAGGTATTCCCACTGGGAAATCTTTATGATTCTGTTGGAAGACAGGGTTCTGGCCCATTTTCACCTAAAACTGATTTGATTTGAGTATGGGTGCATGGGAGCCCCTGAATTGTATCTTATCGGCTACAATTCTCACCTCTCAGCTGATCCTCCCAGCAACAAGCCCAAGGGTCTTCCAGGGAAAAGAAACTCAGGGCATAAGTTCCCCTTAGCTAGCTGAGGTAATTGAATCTGGCTGCCACATACTAGGTGGGACTTAATTTGCCAAGTGCCAAATAGAAGGGAAGAGACTGCTTCTCATACCTATCAGCCTTTTGTGAGTGATTCATCATGTGTTGCCTATACACTTATTTATTTCTTTTACATTTCTGTTTGCTGAGTGCACATCTTTCTCTCATGTACAAAGTGCAAACATGCAGCTACTAATGTTATGTATTAATGGAGTCACAGGCACAAGCAGAAACAAGCCCCTTCATTTCACTAAATTTTTTTTTGTACTTGAAATCCTCTTTTCCTTCCTACACAATATACGTCAGTGCCTTCAGCAGAGTATGAGTCCAGTCTGTCTCTCTTAGCTCTGATTTGCAGTATTTCTGCCTCTGTGAGCATAAAGTAAGATAGGCCCCAGGGGTCAAAACCGACATTACAAGTGCCACCTGGAAACCACTGAAGTTACCTGTTCTTGGAAAGAGGATGATTCCATCATTGTGTACTGTCATGTTCCCCATCAAAGCCCAGCTCAATGTCATGATTCTTTCTTGAAGGCTGATGTCTCACCCCAAGGGAAGTAATGCACAAATAAAAGTGAGGACATGTGAAGAGACAGCTTGCTAAATGGGATGGGGAAACTCATGTGGATGAAAATGAACTTTCATCTTCTCTAACAGAGAGTCCAGAACAATGGAGATCACTTTATGTGTGATTAACTTTATTCCCTTTTATTATGATGGAGTACACTTTCTTTGCTCTACTTCTTTTACTCTGCTCTCATAAGACCCCACCTAGAATACTGTGTGCAGTTCTGATACTCTTAATGTAAGAAGGACATGGAACTGTTGGAACAAGTCCAGAGGAGGCCATGAGGTTGATAAGAGGACTGGAGCATCTCCCGTATGAAGACAGGCTGAGGATGTTGGGGCTGTTCAGCCTGGAGAAGGGAAAGTTGTGCAGAGACCTCACAGTAGCCTTCCAGTATCTGAAGGGGCTACAGGGGAGCCAGAGGAGGACTCTTTGTTGGGAGATGCAGTGGCAGGACAAGGGGAAATATGTACAAATTGAAAGAGGGGAAATTTCGGCTAGGAAATTTTTTTTTACTGTGAGGATGATGAGACACTGGAACAGGTTGCCCAGGGAGGTAGTAGAAGCTCCAACCCTGGCAATGTTCAAAGCCAGGTTGGATGAAGCCTTGAGCAACCTGGTCCAGTGGGGGTGTGTCCCTGCCCAGGGCAGGGAGTTGGGACTAGATGATCTATAAGGTCCATTCCAACCCTAAAACTCTATGATTATATGATTCTTTTGGTCTGTTAGATTTCCCATTAATTTTGAAGGCCCCTTTGTGAACTTGAACTAAATTGCATCTTTCAGTGTTTGCTGAATTGGGGATACTCAGCACCTTTCAGGTCTGAGCCTTAGCATGGAGCTGAAACACATGCTATTTGGTAAAACACAGACATTATCTCAGTCCTCCTGAGTTTTGCATTATCATGATGTCTGTCTATTTCTCTAAAACAGCCATATGCAACGGGTTGTGTTTGTTATTGTACTTATCCTCTGCTTCTCAATGTAGAAAATTGTTTCTCAGAAGTAAGCTTCCCACAGAAGAATGCATTTGATGGATTTACTCCAGAAAATTGGTGAAGTTAAATTTTGAAAGTGAAAGCATGATTTACACATGAAATTTCATGTACAGAACCTTGTTTTTTCAAGCTTCATTGGTGTTTAAAAGTTAAGTAAAGGTTTGTACTTGTTTAATTTAGCTTTGATAGTTGCCTTTTGGGTTGAGCACTGAGAAAAATGCGAAAGAATGTCTTACTGTGATGTATATTTGAAAAATAAAAAACCAAAAATGTGGGGCTAAGCCCAAAACCAGCAACAAGACACATGATAGAAGTTTGGAGGAAGATTTTTGTTCCATCATCCTGTCAGAGTACATCATTTCACATATGGGATAAGCTGATTGAACAGACTGCAAGTCCTGCAGGCTTCCTGAGAAACCAAGGAAAAATACATACAGAGCAATTTGCTGCTAGGAGGATTGGCATTAGAGAGCCCTCAGGATTGTCTTTTCATGTGAGAGGAGCTCCACACAAAAGGGGATGAAGTTCTAGTGCAGCAGCATTGTGGGGTTCGCTTGGATGACCTTGCTCCCTAGTGTCCTCCAGACCCCTTCAATAAGGAAGGCAGGGTGCAGAGATGCAAGGAGGTCCCTTGAAGACAAGTAATGGTGCATTCCTTGATGTCTGCAGCTCTTTTGCCACCAGCCCACCACAGAAGCAAGGCATCAAGAGCAGCATTGCCTCTGCATTACCACCAGTTTTCTACTGCACAGTGTAGTGGTTTCCCTGCTCAGCACATTGGCTACTGTCAATCCTTTTTCAAGGGACCCAACTCCCTTATAGTATTTTTGAGACCTGTAGAGCCTCATGTCAAAGTCAAAATGGATGGAAGAGTTGCAGCATCTAGGAGGACAGCAGAACACAATCCTCATCCAAGGTAGGTGTCTAACTATGCGTTTTCCATACTGCTGCTGTGCTTCGGCCTCTTTCTAGGCTAAAGCATATATTCCAACACTAAACATGTCTGTGAGTGAGTTGACACATAACAATCATGAATTATTGTGGGAAATATGTCTGTGTCCACCAAAAAACTTCACATATGAGTGTCTGTTAAGATTGAGGGGGGTTGAGCTGTTTGCCTGTCTCCTAATTTCTTTATGCTGCTTCAGGTTAGCCCCTATGTGTGGGAGGCAAGACTGCTATGCTAGAAGTGCCTGAAGTCGCTTTGCTTTGGGGATGGGCTGCAGTCTCCACCAGTCTGTCCTCTTGCTCTTTAGGACAAGGAACAAATGAAAGGCATGTTGTATGATTTCAGCTTCCCCTCTTCCACCAATTTGATCTAATCTCTGAAAGTGTTTCATTTTTCCTGAGGTCACACCTGAGTACTGACTGGCTGAACAGAAAAATGACAGGGGAATATGCTCCACATAATTTATGGGAAAGTAACACAGAAGTAACACAGCCACTTTTTTCCTGTGGTTTTTGTTACCGTAAAATGGGACTGGATGGGAATCCCGAGTACACTTTAATAATTCCCAGATACTAATAAGAAATGATCCAGCAGCTTGTGGTACTTAAGATTTCAGGAAAAGCAACAAATGACTTTGACTTCTTCTGATCCACATCAACAAGACCACAAACCACTGATCTCCTAAAAAATGGTGCATCCAGAAAACCTACTAGGCGGTTTTATGAAGGAGTCATTGTTTTTCAAAACAAAATGAATGTGGAAAGGACAATTTCTGGCAAATAATTGCATCTGTAATGGAAAACATACTGGCTCATTAAACTACACTCTTAATCTTCCTCACTTATTTATCAGCTTCTGATGGAGCAGAGTCTGGGATTTATATTCTGTACCATGTCCCACAGAACTTTTGTCCAGTAAAAAAGGTCATCTGTAAATCTCACATAGGCAAGAGTAAAATTTTCCTACCATAACATCATCTTAAAAAAAAAGGGGGAAAAAAAGACACAGCATTAAAAGTTAAAAGCGGCTGTAAACCTATGAAAATACATTTGTTCAGCTGAGTCCACATTAAGTTTGATTTGCTTCATTTGAAAACAGCTGAAACTGGGTAATCTTGAGCTTGTAGTGAGAAATATCAATTTAACATGTATTTGGTATGCTAAGGGCTGCCCTGTTCTAATTAAAAATCCACTGTGTTTTTATGGTGGTATTCTGGAGGGTGTCTTGATTTGCTGATGAATGCTGACAGGACTATTAAAGCTGTGAAACAGCATCACTTGAACATGGCACAAAATAAAACGAAAAGCATTGCCATGCTGCTCTTGGGTGTTATTATCCTGATTAAAATTGGAGCCAAAATGAAAATCATCCCTGGGTGATGCATTTATTTATTTATTTATTTATCCATTTGACATGACTTCATGGTGTTGGTAGCTGTGTTTCCTGACAGGAACCCTTGAGGCACTGTGATTAAGCAGAGGAGCATTTCTTATTAACCTAGAAGCACAGATGAAGAATAACTGAATGTGCTGTGTGACAGTATGAATATGCAATATGGAGAGTTGGACGGAACCCTGACTGTTAACATTTCCTGAAACTCTTGGTTATTAAAAATCCTTTTCTTAGCACAGTTTTGGGAGACATGTCAACAGGCCTTTGAAATTCAATGGGAAAGGAGTCACCTGGATAGAACATAGCCTTTAACTTGTCCCCTTAAATTGCCCATGGTGAGCTGAAATTGCCCATGGTGAGCTCTTTTCCTATTTTGCCATATATCCAAAAATCTAGGAGTCATTCAAGTGATAACTTGACCCACAAGCTAAGCAGCCAAGCCAGAGTCACACCAGCTTGAGGTTTTGAGGCCAAATCAAACATCTCTTAGGCCTTTCCATGTGAGATGTGGGAACAGGCAGGTTAGAAATAGAGTAGACTTCTTTACATAAGGTCCAAATAGCCCTTTTATTTTCTATGCATGATTATAGGGTGATTTTAATTAACTTTTTTTTCCTCTCCTCAGGCAGCACATGAGCAGAGTGCATGGCAGGATTGATCATGGGCAGAGAAGAGGGCATGACTGGGGAGCTGGTGGCACAGAAGGATGCTGGCTGGAGATAGGCCTGGCACCAGGAATGGGTGGTGCCTTCAGCCCCAAAGGGAAGGGTCCTCCTCCAAACCTTGTAAGGAATGGGACAACTAGATTAATCTGATAACCAGTGTAGAAGAGGGGACAAATGAGCCTTTTTTCCCATCCAATCAAGATATTGATAAAATTAACCAAGGCACAAAGGGATGTGAGGAAAAAGAGTATTTAATTGTCTACACACCAGTGCCCCAAAACAGGTAATAAATCTGTCTGCACTGCCGTCACTGGATGCTGCCTGTAGAACTCACATGCCTGGAATGCAGAAGTGCCTGAATGTAACCTATTTAGGAAGAGTCAAGAGGGGAAGGGGAATGGCAGGCCACATAAAATGGGCTGTTATCTCTCTCTGAGTCACTGGGCATCCTTTCCTTTCCCCTCTTCTCCGCCCTTGCTCTCCCCCCACACAGTTTGCACTCTGGTTTTGGGGGAGTTGTAGCTGGAGACTGTGGTGTTGGGAGAAAACGAGGGAGAAAGTGGTGCATGACAGCATGACCAGCTGCTTTGGTGCCTGCAACTGCCAGGTTTCCCTGGAGCATACATACCTGTGGCAGTACAGCATGAAATGCCTTTCACTCAGGTACTGGCACCAGATAGAATGCTGTCCCAGCAGACAGCAGCTCCCAGCTGGCACAGCTGCTTGGGGCTGGGCTCAGCATTTCTGCACAGAGCAGAAGGGATAGACAGACAGTGGTTTTACCCTTAGTGTCTCCTGAAACTTTGAGAAAAGAGTTTGTGTGTGTTGCTTGTGATTGTAGATTTCTGTGTAGAAGAATGACTTTGATGGAGATACAGCTCCCAGTGGGGATGCTCATCTCTTAGAAGGGGCTGCAGTAGCCTGGAAATGACATACAAAAGATCTACTCAAATAATTTGAGCATTGTAAGGAATTGTCTTGTAGCAACAAAAATTAAAATCTGGCCCTGCAATGTATTATATGAAGCAGCTGCGCATGACGAAGTCTAGTTATGACTCTAGCAGGTCTGTGTTCCTACCATGATTCTTGTGAGGAAAATGCCATTGAATGCTTATCTGTGACAAAACAGGAGATGCTTGTAATTACTTTTCAACAGAATCCACAAAATCACTGCAGCAGAGTTTTTTAATGCCTCCCTGTACTGCGTGCTGGAATGGAAAAACCCCTAAGATCCTGGAAGTTTCGATTTGAATGACATGCTGGGTCTCCCATTCTGTCAACACTAAAATACTGTGGGTTTTTCAAGGCATACTGAATTTTAAACAATTTGGCAGAACTGAATAGGATAACATATTTAATCTTAGTGGATAGAAAAGAAATAATCACAGACTATGGTCCATAATTAGACCATAAGTAGAATATAATGAGATTACTATGTAGAGAGAGAATAAACTCTAAGAAACATATTCTGTAGTAACTAACCGACTTGATTTTAAAGAATAAATAAGAAGTCCAAAAGCCTGATAATATACATTATCAGGAAAAAAACGCCACAGGGACAAATCGATGTTCACGAGAGCCAAAAACAATAGGAAAGATGCTTGGAATATTACGAACAAAAAGTAATATTGGCCATTGAGAGGAGAAATGGAAGAAGTGTCAGTTATAATGGAGGAATAACAGAAGTGTTAAGCAAATATAGTGGCCACCCTAGGAGCAAAAGTAGGTTTACAGGAGAATCCCTTGTGCAAGCCCAAGCAGCCAAAGATGTAAGCATAAGGCAGGACTGTGGGGAGCCCCTTTGCACCCTTGCTGGGATATTGACACTATCAAATACTCTATAAAGTGTGTGTGCACCAATGCATACTGTATGGAGAACAGGAGGAACTAGAGATCTGTGTGCAGTCACAGGGCTTTGACCTCATTGCAATTATGGAGACATGGTGGGATAGTTCAAACAACTGGAATGTTCTCATGAAAGGCTACACACTGTTTAGGAAAGACAGACCAGGAAGGCGTGGTGGTGGAGTTGCCCTCTATGTGACACAACACTTGGAGTGTTTCAAGCTCTGTCTTGGGGTGGATGACAAGGAGGACAAGAGGTTATGGGTTAGGATAAAAGGGCACACTAGTAAGAGCGACACTGTGGGTGTTTGCTCCAAGCTGCCTGATCAGCAGGAGGAAATGATTGAGGTCTTTTACAGGCAGTTTGAAACAGACTCAAAGTCAGAGGCACTAGTTCTTGTAGGGGACTTTAACTGCCCTGATATCTGATGGAGAAACAACACAGCAAAGCATAAACAGTCCAAGAGGTTCCTGGAAAGTATTGATGTGCATCCTGACACATAGAGTATGCCACAAGGAATGGTATGTTTCTTGAATAGGAAGGCCTTGTTGGAGATGTGAAGGTTGGGGGTGGTCTTGACTGCAGTGACCATCACACTGCCTCAAGAAGAGGCAACTGAGAGGAGACCTTATCAATGTATGGAAGTACCTGAGGGGAGGGTGTCAAGAGGCTGGAGCAAGGCTCTTCTCAGTGGTGCCAAGCAACAGGACAAGTAGTAATGGGCAGAAACCGATATGCTTGAATATGAGGAAAAGCTTCTTGACTGCACGTGTGTGCTCTTTTCTGTGCACTGCAACAGATTCCTCAGAGAGGTTGTGGAGTCCTCAGTGGTGCCAAGCAACAGGACAAGTAGTAATGGGCAGAAACCGATATGCTTGAATATGAGGAAAAGCTTCTTGACTGCACGTGTGTGCTCTTTTCTGTGCACTGCAACAGATTCCTCAGAGAGGTTGTGGAGTCTTCCCTCACTGGAGATATTCAAGAACTGTTTGAATCCTGTGCCATTCAGAGGCACTAGTTCTTGTAGGGGACTTTAACTGCCCTGATATCTGATGGAGAAACAACACAGCAAAGCATAAACAGTCCAAGAGGTTCCTGGAAAGTATTGATGTGCATCCTGACACATAGAGTATGCCACAAGGAATGGTATGTTTCTTGAATAGGAAGGCCTTGTTGGAGATGTGAAGGTTGGGGGTGGTCTTGACTGCAGTGACCATCACACTGCCTCAAGAAGAGGCAACTGAGAGGAGACCTTATCAATGTATGGAAGTACCTGAGGGGAGGGTGTCAAGAGGCTGGAGCAAGGCTCTTCTCAGTGGTGCCAAGCAACAGGACAAGTAGTAATGGGCAGAAACCGATATGCTTGAATATGAGGAAAAGCTTCTTGACTGCACGTGTGTGCTCTTTTCTGTGCACTGCAACAGATTCCTCAGAGAGGTTGTGGAGTCTTCCCTCACTGGAGATATTCAAGAACTGTTTGAATGTAATCCTGTGCCATGTGCTCTAAGATGAACTGATTGAGCAGGAAGGTTGGACAGACCAGATGACTCACTGTGGTCCTTTCCAGCCCTACCCGTTCTGTGATTCTGTGAACTACTTCTGCTATGTATTCAGGAAAAAAACATGTGAATTAGTCATATTACATGCTGATCCTGATACTGAAACACTTTTCAGTCCAACATTTCTCAAAGGATGTTAAACAGCAGCTGCTAAAGCTAGACTTTTAAAAATCAGGATGTCTAGATAATTTGCATGCGTGAGTTTTATAAGAGCTTGCTGAAGAGCTCTTTGGATGATTAATGGCACTTTTCAGTAAATCTTGGAACAGTGCAAAGTAAAGATACACCATAACAAAGGGGGAAAATTGCAGTTTAAAGACTTTTACCTTTATACTGATCTTGGAAAAAGACCCAGAATTGTTGATAAAATTCTCAATTAATAAAGAATGGAGGAAGTCTGTGTAATTAATTCCAAACCCATAGTTTTCAGGGAAAATCTCTGAAACTAACCTGTCATTTGGTGGCGCTTTTTTCATATTTGGTTGTGAAACTAGTCTTGTAAAATGTTTGATGATATACTGTATAGAATTCTAATCAAGAATAATGTAATTTACTCCCTGGATTGTACTAATTGGGTTAGATGCCATAATGGTATAGCGAATGCATCGTCACGGCTGAACACGTCTGTTTGTAGTTGCATCTTGTCATTCTAGGTCCTGTCTTGCCAATTTTTAAAGTGAAGATATGAAAGGAAATCATTGCAAAGGAGGTTTGCAACCAGTGTGGAGACTGGGGAGGGGTAAGTATCAGAGATAGGCAGCTGATAAAAAAAGAGGTGGGTCTTCTGAATCAAGCACACTGATAAAGGTAATACCACACTTCTGGGAAAACAGTAAATGAGCTTTGCTTGTGAGATAGGCAGCTCTGATTTGTCAGAAGTAACTCTCTGAAGGATTCTGTCAGGCAAGGAAATCTCCTAAATAACCTGATCAGATCCCTCAGAATACAAAGACAGAATCACAGGTAGGTACAGGGAGATTGGGAGGGGGAAAAGATTAGATCTTCTGGTGAAAGACTCATGGAGTTCAATCTGATTATTTTAATAAAAAGGGAAGTTAGAATTTAAGGTAAAGAGCTGTGATACTCTTGCTACATAGAATTGATGGTTATGTTGCATAAAGGCTCTGGTTAACCAATGCTAAGAGTTAGAGCTCTGGTACAGTATGAGACAAAGAAACCTAAGCTTCAGGGTGACAGTTTTGGAGCTGAAGTAAGATTTAAATATTTTTAGAGAGTGGTGTTAACCTTTTGAGCTATATTACATGAATGTGGCACATTTTCTTCAGTGGATACATTAAAATCAGAATTTTTAAAAGAAGAGGCTCTGGTTAACCAATGCTAAGAGTTAGAGCTCTGGTACAGTATGAGACAAAGAAACCTAAGCTTCAGGGTGACAGTTTTGGAGCTGAAGTAAGATTTAAATATTTTTAGAGAGTGGTGTTAACCTTTTGAGCTATATTACATGAATGTGGCACATTTTCTTCAGTGGATACATTAAAATCAGAATTTTTAAAAGAAGATCTCAT
>NW_008665243.1:206820-226888 GCF_000695815.1 Acanthisitta chloris | reverse complement strand
GAAATTTTGTGTGTTGTCTTTATAGAGAAGATCAAAGTGGAAGAATGTATCAAACCACACTGGTGTAATAAATATATTAATCTACTGGATGAATAGCTGAGTTTATAATGGTGTCTGGAAGGCTGGGACTGATAGAGAGGAATGTGTGGAGAGGAATGAAAAGTTAAGGAATCTGGAGCGGCAAAGAATATATCTGTTCTGAGCTAGAGACTGGATGAAAGGTTTTGGGCCAACTGAGGTTATGTTGCGTGTCTGTGACCACCAGAGTAAGCTGAGAAGCTTTGAATGGACACATGCTTTCCATATTTTTCTAGCCTTCCTTGTCCAGAGAAAATCTGTAAACTGTTCTAGTCCAGTGCATGTCTGATCCCATCTTGGTCCAATTCTGGTGGAACAGGTGCATCTCATTCTTGCTCTGGGGCCTTCTTCCCTCATGTCACAAGGCAGAGCACTGACTCTGAAGCCTCCATTCCCACAAACACTAGCTAACAGGGCTACTAATACCATGTTGATTATCTTTTTCCCTCTCTCTTAAAAATCGAAGCTGGCAAACCATTGGGCAGCATTCTCCATCCCTAATCACTCACATAGGTTTTTATTGAAAGAATTGCACCTGAAACTGCAAAAACAATTACTCAGAATCCTGGAAGTACTGGAAATAATTTGTGTCCCTTGAATTCAGGTGAAATGAGGCAACCTACAGTCACCATTCCCCATGAAGCAGTACAGCATTCAGGGCACAACACTGTCATGCCCAAGAGGTGGATTTGGGATTTTTCAAAGCAGGCACCTCTTGTCTGTAGGGTACCTGCTTCTCTGGCTGCAGAAGTCAGTGAACTAGACTAAATGCTACAGATGACTGTATGAAGAGAAAGCATAGTCCTGTGATTAGAGCAGTTGAATGCTGCTCTCAAGAGTTGCTTTCAACCATTGCCTTTGCTGCAGGAGGCATCCTAACTTTTGCTATCCTTGTGTGACTTCAGTGGAATTCTGCTAGGTGGCAGTTTATAATCTACACTAGCATATAGCAAATGGTAATAGAGTGATTTTCAGCTAAGCATCAGTCAAATGCCTATGAAATAAGTCAAGCTACAGGGTTGCGTCTGTAGAGACACATTTAAAGACTGTCACTTGGTTGAAGACTCTCACTTGAGACTGCTGTGGCAGCCAAACAGGTAGTGCTAAAGAAACCTTTTTGTAGAAGCATCCTGTGTTGCCAGCAAAACAGAGTAGGTTAATTACTAGCTTTCTGTGTGTTGTGTTTATTTTTAAGGGGCTGTCCTCCTGTGCAGAAGACTGGTTAATAAAATAGAATAGAACAGTTCCACTTGGAAGGGACTTACAACAACATCCAGTCCAACTGCCTGACCACTTCAGGGCTGAAAAAAAGTTAAAACATGTTAAGGGCTTTTTCCAAGTGCCTTTTGCACACTGAAAAGCTTGGGGCATCCACCACCTGTTCTATTGTTGGACCACCCTCTCAGTAAAAAAATGCTTCCTAATGTACAGTCTAAGCCTCCCCTGGTGCAGCTTTGAGCTATTTCCACATGTCCTATCCCTCAATACCAGGCAGAAGAGCTCAGCACCTCCCTCTCCACATCTCCTCAGGAGGCTGTAGAGAGCAATGAGGTCTCTCTCTCAGCCTCCTTTTCTCCAAACTAGTCAAGCTCAATGTCCTCTGTTGCTCTTCATAGGACATTCCTTCCAGCCCTTTCACCAGCTTTATAACCCTCCTCTGAACGCATTCAAGGACCTTCACATCCTTCTTCAATTCTGAGGCCCAGAAAGACACACGGTGCGCAAGGTAAGGCCTCAACAATGCTGAGTACAAGACAGTCACCTCTTTTGACCAGTTTGATGCACCCCAGGGTTTGCTGTCTGGGCTGCCAGGGCACACTGCTGACTCCTACTGAGCCTGCTACCCCCAGCACCCCTAGATCCCTTCCTGCAGGGGTGCTCTCCAGCCACTTCATCCCAGGTGCAGAACCCAGCATTCAGACATTAAATTTAATCCCATTAATCATTGCACAGTGTTCTAACCTATCTAGATCCCTCTGCAAGGCACTTTGTCCCTCAAGAGAGTCAACAACAGCTCCTAGTTTGGTATCATCAGCAAACCCACTAATGATGCATTCAACTCCTACATCCACATCATTGATAAATATGTTGAACAGAATTGGCCCTGGCATTGAGCCCTGAGGAACACTACTGGGACAGGTTGCCAGCCAGATGCAGTTCCATTCCCTACAATGCTTTGAGCTCTGCCTTTCAGACAGTTCATTGCCCAGCACACCATGAACCTGTTCATCCCACAGCTGGACAACTTGTCCTGAAGGATGCTGTGAAGGAGAATATAAAAAACCTTGAGAAAATTCAGAAAAACTGTATCCACAGCCTTCCTTTCATCCACTAGGTGGGTGACCTTATCATAGAAGGATACCAAGTCACTTAAACAGATCTTTTCCTTTGTTAACCCATGCTGACTGTGCCTGATGACTGAGTTAAATGCCTTTCACAGAGTACTTCAATTTACCCTGATGCTGTCCATAGGAAACCACCCATGCTATCTGCAACACTTTGAACATGCATTTGTGCTCATTTTGTCTTTGACAGAGTTTATTTTCTTCACAGTATCTATGATGGGGCTGTGTTTTAGATACATACTGAAAACAGTGCTGATAATTCTGGGGTGTTTTCATTATTCCTCAGCAGTTCTTACACTGTGTCAAGGCCTTTTCTGCTTCTCACGCTACTCCCGAAGTGAGAAGGCTGGGGGTGCACAGGGAGTTGGAAGTGGACACATCTGGGACAGCTGACCTTAACTGATGAAAGGGCTGTCCCATACCATATGCTGTTATGCTCAGTATATAAAGCTGAGAGAAGAAGAAAGGGGAGGATGTTCGAAGTGATGGTGTTTGTCTTCCCAAGTTACTGTTATGCATGATGGAGTTCTGTTTTCCTGAAGATGGCTGAACACCTCCCTGCCCATGGGAAGCAGTGAACTAATTCCTTGTTTTGCTTTGCTTGCATGCATGACTTTGGCTTTACCCATTAAACTGTCTTTATCCCTGCCCATGAGTTTTCTCACTTTTACTTTTCCTATTCTCTCTCCTATCCCACTCTGGGGGAGTGAGTGAGCAGCTGTGTGGGGTTTGGCTGCTGGCTGGGATTAAACCATGACAACAGCTCATGAGAAAATTGGAAATAAGCTGGTAGGGACATATATTTAAACACTGATGAAAAAAATAGAAGCCTCAAGCTCTCTTTAAGAATCAAGGTGCCTCTATATGCCCAGCTAGCCTACAGGATGGCTTTTCACTAAGATGCCTGTGGCTTCAACAAGATGATAATTTAATCCCATAAATAAAAGATTTGTTAATTGTGTCTCTTTTCTTCTTCTGTGATATAGTATCCAAATTATTATACAAAAAATTCTAAATAGTGTTATTTTTTTTCTATTTTAATTGTTTTGTGAACAATAATTTTGGAATTATTTGGTTTTGTCCTGTTAAGAGTTGGGTTTTCCTTCCCTATGTCTTTCACAGATATTATCAGTGGACCCTATTCCCAGAGAGGATATGACAGTGTATCCTAGGAGTCTTTCTGGAACCCCAGGAGATGAGGTCTTGTCAAGAAATGCTGCCATGGATGAAAGTGGAGACTGGAAAGAATTTGTAAACAGGTGCCATGAGACTCTGTCACAACAGCTCCAGTGGGTTTTTTTAATATATATTTTGTATTTTATGTGCTTATTATTTTTTTTTTGTTGTTTTGATGGAGTGTCCACTTGCTTGGCCTATTTTTCTTATGCTTTGTTTTATGATTAAAGTGCCCTTTTACTGTAAATGTTAATTTAGTCACAACCCTTGGATATTCCACTGAAACTAGTTTCCTATTGGCAAAAGGGAAGGTAATACTGAGAACACTTGCCTTCAGAACCAGCTCTGTGTTACAAAACTACAAGCCCAGAATAGTAACTTTGAAATGCTTTCCCTGGAATTTTCAGGCAAACCAACCATTTCTTAGGAACTGGGAAATGCTCCCAAGTGCCACAAGACTGAGGTGCTGAAGTTTCATGCCAGGGGATGAAGAGGTGCTGGGACAACACAGCAGGAGGTTCCATATACATGGACCTATCAACATCAATCAGCAAAGTGAAACTGCCTTTGGAGATTATTTAGATAGGTCTGTGCCGCACCCTGTGATGCTGAGTTTATAGAAAGGCCCAGCCAGAAAAGCACTCTACACCCAGATATCATAACAAAAGTGACATCCAGGGTAGTAAAATAAATATTTAATTTCTTCATCTTCCCATATTCATCTCAGACATCCAGCTAACTCTAATAATACTTTGCATTATAATACTTTGCAAATACAACTATTCTAAATTAATATAAGTGTTTTGATAGATACTTGTGAGGTCATTTTACACTGTCCATTGATGACTTTCCAGCTATGGGACAGTGTTAGGCTTTTTGTTTTTATGTTGTAGATGTATCAAACCTAAAAGCCAAAGTAGCTTTTGAAACACTAACAATATCACTCAGTGCTTATATTACCCTTTACATCTTCAGAGCCTTTTGTGAACAGCCATGAATGAAGTGTGGTAACAGCTTTATCGTATTGTAAAGCTGCTTTGTTGTTCCTCCAGCTGCTTCAGCAGGTCTCATCCTGGTGCCTGTGAGAACAACACTGTGCCTTACACAACCACTGGAGCTGGACTGTGGAGAGTTATGGTGTTCCCTGTATCTCCCCCAAAGGCAGATTAGACATTACATATAAAAATTTTGGAAAGACTCTGCCAGCAGATGTGCACTCAACATGGTCAGGTGACACATACCCAAGGGGACCCTCCTCCCTCTGCTGTCACCTGTGCTTGGTCTACAAGGTGATTGGGTGCCAGTCAGCATCTTTCAGCTTGGCAGAATACCCAGGGTGGTCTTGATGCATGACTTGGAGCTTATAGGAATGTAAATACGAGCTACTGTAAACTGTCATCAAGGAAGACTTTTCCAGATGCTAATAGTGGGAACATGCACATGACTTGGATCCCCCCACCCCGGGGCTCAGCTGTTCACCACTACCCTTGCCCTTGGTCTCCAGATGTGTCCCCCATTCCCATTGTCCAAACCATGGAGGGGAAGAAAAAGGTCAGCTGGATCAGGGGAGAAGCAAACAGTGTGGAAAGCAACCCTTCAATTCTCCTAAGGCTCTCTTGTGAAAGGGGAAGCTGGGACCTGCTGAGGTTCCTGGGCTGTGTCCTCCTTCCCTCTGGAAACTTGTCTGCTTGCAAGGGATGGAAACTGATTTCAGCTGCTTCCTCCTCTCAAGGTTCATAGGTGACCCCAAGATGTGTCCTAGATGGCATTGCTCCTTCATGGCCAACTGTGCCACCCCGGGTCCTGGAGCCATGGTACCACCAACCTGGCTGGGGCTGTGCTCTGCTGCCACAGGCTGCTCTGCACCACACGAGTATGATGGCAAGGCAGCCACATTTATTCACTGCAAGTAAACTGGATGTCAAGTACATTTCCCATCTGGCATCTATTAAAATAATGTGTGTGTGTGTGTATGTGTGTGTTTGTGCATGTGTATGTGCGTGTATAAAATGTGGACACACTCTCTGATTTCAAATATAGAACAAAATGCATGTTTCAAATTACGTTTTAATTTTGACTCTTCTGTTAACTAGAAAGATCCTTTATTTTAGAGTTTGTGCAAACTATTTTACTTAACATATTATCTGTAACAGATTGCATAAGCATGACTAAGTTATCTGCGTTAGTCATCACTTTAGACCATGGAATATAACTCATGGCAGTCTGGATTTAATGAATGTTTGAATTAACCTATACCTAATTTCTTGTGTTTTAAAACCTAAATCTCATTGAAAGCTGAGCTTTGTTTACTTCCCAAAATTGATCTGAGGGCCATTTGGAACACTTAGTGTATTCTAAAATGTGATCGTATCAACAATACATGCTCAAGTTTGTTTTAAAGTGAGTTTTTCTTTCCTAGTTTACATAAATCATTTTAAAAAATCGTTCACTTTTTTGGATCATAATGTACTCACTTGGCTTTTAGACCTACATAGCTCACAGGCCAATTTTTCAAACAGGATTCTAAAGCTATTTGTGGATTACTTTCTGTTTGCTACTTGTAATCTGCATTCCAGAGGCAAGCATGCTAAAATGACTGAGGATTTTCATCGAGCTAAGTGATTATACTAAATAGGGCAATTTTGGGTGCTCTTAGCTTCTGTGTTTAAAAATACAATGCAGAAGAAACCAACACCACATTTTCTGTTTAACCACAGGGGGCACTGTTTGTTCTTAATATAACATGGCTCTGTTATATAGACTCTTGTCACTCTTCATTAAGCAATTAATGTTAAGAACTTCCATTTAGCCTTTCCCCTCCCCTTTTTTCATTCAACTTAAAAATTAACCAGATGTGTTATACTGATGTATACTCTCATCTTCTTTTAGTGTTTGGCACCAAATATTGCCTTGGAACGTCCGTTCTCTCCTTACTGCTTCACTACACTACTGGAGTCAGTTTCCTTTCCAGTACGGGTCTAGAGATGTAGTGCAAGAAACTGACTCATGATTGTTTGATGGTTAATTAGCATTCTGCATTTTAACTTGCTCTTTTGGGTTAAAGTATTGAAGAAAGGGATGAAGGCAGCACTGGCAACAACTGAAGTCCTAACTCCTGGTGTTTTTCCTCTGGTGCTTTCAACCAGGATGCAGTAGAAGAAATAGAGCAACAGTATTGCTATGCCAGTTTTGCAATTATTGTTTATTTATCTATTACTTGAAATATTCTGAATAAAACATGATGACATTTTCAGTTTTCTCAAGAGAAAAAAACTTTAAAAATACCTGACACAGACCAAACAATAAAAAATGTACAGGTTTCGATAAAAATAAAGATTTTTTAAATGCTGTTGTTTTGCTTGTCTGTTTGCTTCTGTAAAAAATGCTGGAAAAAAAATCAGAATTCCATGTGAAACGAATTTGGGACTTGTTTTGTCTTGGAGTTGCCTTGATACAAATTGACCTTAGATCATTGTGCAGAACATCACACACAGACAATATAAACTGTTTATAATATAAAAATCCTCATAGATTAAAGGAAAGAAATAAAAAGTAGAAATTGAGAAAACTGTAAACATCAGATTAGTGGAAAGATTCTTGTTCATTTGTACTTGCGTTAACTGTTGTGCAAGTTTGGGAATCTCAGAAGCCTATGAATTATTACTTTATTTGCTCTTGGTTCAATTAAAGGTGTATTTTAGCAGTTCCTCTCTCCCTCTAACACTGACCCTTATGAACTTTGCTGGTTAATTTAATTTCTTGTTTTATTAGGCCTGGATAACTTCTGGGATCTTTTTTTTAAAACATTTTACTTCCCCCAACTTGTGATTAAAGCTGGTGCCAAGTTCCATGAGGTGCTTTGCAGCTCTCAATGACACACTGCATGTTCTTTCTTAGCCAGACATAGCAGGTTTTGCATCCTCTGTGCCTAGCCAAAGGCACAGGACACAAACAGTTGAGTTGCAGGCACTTGAAAAGGATTGCCAAAATTATAGGTGTCTCTGGAAAACAGGTTTTCCCAGGATCCCCTGATGAGGTTTAGGCAACTTATGATTTCATCACAGCTTTCAAACTCATAGGTAGTTGTAACAGAATGAAAACTTTGGGTCTTACTTGTTGAAGGGGGAATAAGGGCTTTTTATCACTCTCAGTGACACCACTGTTTCTCTTTGCAGATCTGTAAAATAACTGAAGTTGGGAAGGATCTCGGGAGGTCCCTAGTCCAACTTTCTGCTCAAACTGGGGTCCTATATAGTTCCAGGCCTTGTTGCTCAGGTCTTTACCCAGCTGGGCTTGAGAACCTCCAAGGATGGAGACTGTATAACCTCTCTGGGCAACCTATTACAATGCTAAATTGTCTGAAGGTGGATTTTTTCTTTATATTCCCATTGAATCCCTCTTGTTCCAGTTTATAGCTGATGTCTCTAAGATAGACCCTCGAGGAACTCCTCACCAGACACTATGTAGGGTACTACCCAGTAACAGCTACCCTTTGAAGTGGGCAGTCCAAATAGTTTTAACTCCATCTTGTAGTCCAGCCATCAGCACTGTAAAGACTTTTCTTGGATATAAGGATGCTGCAGGAGGCCAAGTTGAAAGCTTTGCTAAAAAAGCCTTTCCTCCATTGGGAAATGACTCATGAGAAAGGTGCTGTTCTTGGGGCTACATTTAAAGGGACAATTTGTAAGAGAGCTAATGGAGACTGTCCAGGGAAATGGAAATTTCTCTGCTGGTTTCCAGGGGTATTTTTCTTTTGAAATATGAGGTGGTACATTGGAAATCCCTTCTGAGAGCAGTTCAATCAACTCATCCCTTGAAACAAGGTGACGGATGATACATTTTTGAAGGTTTCTTTTAAAATATGCAGTAGTAAAGATCCAAACTTCTTAAAGTAACCTGAATAGGATATTGTCTGTACCAGCAAACAGGCAAGCTCTGCTGCACAGCTGGACTGTTACTTTCCATGAAGACACTGCTAGAGACAAGGACATTATCCTGTAGGTGAGGTTACATGCTTGGCTTTGTGTTTTAGGATTGGGTCTGCATTGCCATGAGGTAGTTATAAAAACACACAGATAGTTCTGCAGAAGAATTTGATTTTTCAAAATGTTCTTCTTTGCCTGTCTAATTTTCAAGAACTGGAAACATAATCTGGGAAATAGGGCCACAAAGTCATTACAAAAGCCTTGCACAGCACAACTCTTGCTGTTTTTGGCTTTTCTATCTCCTCCATATGCCAATTCATTCCTAGCTATGCTTATCAAGGGATCATAAGCATTTTCCATCTCATTGGATTTTTGAACCTGGAATTCAGTATTCTGCAACATAGAATATTGTAACTGCTTTAATTTGTTAAGTTTAAGCATATCCTGAATATCTAAATATTAATAAACAGAAGGTTCCTTTTATTTTTCCTTTTAAGTGACATAGAATGAATTTGTAGAGGAGAAAGCAGTACTTCAGTTATCCATAATGCATCTGTTTATGTTTCCAACTGGTGCACTTTATCACCAAGTCATTGGTTTATATTACCAAATGATGGCTGTGTAATAAGTAGTTAGCAGAAACCACAGGCACGTCTTTGAAATAACACTAATGGCCATTTTTGATGAAATATATGAGGCTCTGCGAAAATGATTTGATGAAGAAATGTATTTTCTTTACTTCCTGTTAACAGTGACCATGTTGAAGCCCTTTAATCTCTGCTGCACAACTAAACACTCTTTTTTTCTTATTTGAGATTAGTTTGAACTAGCAAGCACCATTTAAAAATTAAGAAGCTTTAAGGCAAGTGAGTTTGATCAGGGAAGCACTAATTAATAGCTGGCAATGCTGAAAATTAGTCCTTCTACCTCTTTCTATACTCATCTAATTTATGGTAATAAGGATTCTATTCTGATAGCTGAGTTTGTGTATGTAAGAATCAATAAATAATAATAAATTATAAAGCATGCTGGAAGGGCCAAGCATGATGACATTTTTAAGACTACAGTTTGCTCTGAAGGGATTAAATCTCTAGTATTTGCAAAAGGTACAGCCAATCCTTAGCATTTACCACACTTCACATTGGATAAGTTTTCTGGCATTTCACAAGTAAATCTTCCAACCAGTTTCTAAGCTAAAATTAGGTGTAAGTTAGATCTGTTGTTAAAGGTGTGATCTTTGGAGAAGTTTAGTGTTTATATCTGTTAAATGCTCTTGCTTAAAAAAGACGCTTCCTCTACAGTTCAGCTGTAATACATTGTGCAAGATGATATTTTGCACAGGATACATTTTAAGAAATAATTTGATTGTATTTTTATTCAGTGTTGTTTTTAACCCCAATTAAAAGCAGTTTTGCTGATACTACATATTTTCAATCTCGTTCTCAGAAAATTTTGCTAAATTTTGGCTACTGTTTCATGTTTTCATGCAAGATTACTTGCATACTGCAGGGGAAAGATTGTTTTGGGAAATTTCTTATCAAACATTTTCAGCTTTACAAAATCAGTTCATTAAAATATTTGCTTCTTCATATTTTATCATTTTGAAAAAATACCTCAACTTTAAGTCAGAGTCCCACCAGGCTTTGATATTAGGACTAAGTATGGCCTTCGTTTTGAGACTGTACTTTTGTTATCTTCATGACATAAAATTTAATATCTTCAAGGAAGTAAGAAGTACTACAGACAGCAGTCTTCCTTTCATAATTTGGATACATTTCTAAAACATTTAACCTGTGAATTGAAAGGGATAGGGATCCTGCAGCATAATACCTGTATCTAATAAAACTAGTAAAATGCTACTTAAGTGGCAGCTATGCAAGTATAATGAATGTCAGTGTTTCCCAACTGTTGAATGCTTCACTACTTATATTTAGCTCCATAATCAACAATGAAGATCAGAAATAGCAGCAAGTTCCAGTCACTTTCGGCTCTTCAAGTGCAGTGATTCTAATCCAAAGCCACATCAACTATGGCTGGATCCAGAAGTTCTGTATCCCTTTAATGCAGTAGTAAACCTGTTTGTAAAAGCAAAACTAAGCAAAAAAGGTATTAAATTAGAAATTTTACAGTTAAATGGAACACTCAGTCTAGGAGCATCAGCAGGTGAAATATGCATTAATTGTCCTTAAAAACAGCTACTCTAACCTGGAACCAGTCCATTAAAATCATTCCATCATAACTAGATAATTATATTGTCATATTATTACACCTTATTATGTAGAGTGATTAAGGTTCTTGTCCATGTGTTTCTTACCTAAATGAAATTGACTTTTGTTTGTAAGTATAATCTTAACTTTTATTGAAATGCTTTCTAGGAAAGCTGATATTCAGGATTTCTTGGATCAGGATATTATGAACCAGGAAATAATAGGAATAGTACCAAAATGTGTAGTACATATTTAAACAGGGATCCACTAACAGTTTTTCCACGTGTGGAATTTGTACTATATATGAGATTTGCTCAGTATAGCCCTAATGGCAACAGGAGTTTTGCTATTTGTCTTCCTTGCATCCAGGGATTTTTCCTGGACACATTTGTCATCCATAACTACCTCATTAGTGTGAAGATTCACATGGAGGAGCTTTAGAGGCCTCTCTTCAGAAAGCTATCATTGGTGAGGTGGATGTTGAATATCCTCAGAGGAAAGAGATTCACACTGAGAGAATCTCATCCGTGAGAATATGATGCAGGCACTCCCTGGGGTCTCTACGCTTGCATGAATAGGAAGGATTAAAGGTTCAGGCTTATAGCCCATTTGTCATGAAATCCCCTAATGATGACAGAAACTGTAGACTAGCCTCATATAGAATATCTATAAAGAGCAGAGTGAAAAGGATATAGTGAGGCAATGGTGCATGACCCTAATTTTAGAAGTATTGAAAGTGGGAGAATTCGAGGAGTTTACAACAGTAACAGAATATTGGGCTTTGGTTTCCCTTCCTCCTGGCAGTGCAAAATCCAAGCACTAAAGACTGAGTCTCGAAAAGCCCATATGAGCATCTGGATATATTCACCCTCCCTCTGTCTCGCCAGCACCCTCTAGGAAAGAAAAAAACATTAGTGGAAAAAACTAAGATAAATCAAAAGCCACAATATGCAATGGGAAGAAAGCAAGATGGCATTAAATGCCCAGCAGCAGCTGTGATGCAGCTGGTGGGAGCACTGTGCTGCTTCTGCATGTCTGCCTTTGGCAGGATGGATAGCAATGCCAGGGATTATGGAGGCACCTGCCAAGGGTGCCCATCTGTTGGTAACCTGCTTGAGTCCCCAGCTTGACCCTGATCCTGAGCCATGCCAAAGCTCAGATGGTCCAGGATTGACACAATCTGTTGCTCTGTTTCATTTCAGATGGAAATGTTTTGATTTTTCCCTTGCTGAAAAAATGTTGAAAATTCTAAATGTGCATTTCATATTTCAGCTGGAACTCTATACCCCCAAAAATGGAAATTCCCTTTCTTTCTCTAGCTGCAGCCTGGAAGAAGGGGTCTTTGAAAAGATGCACAAGAGAGGTGTAGCCTGATCTTCAGATGAGAAAATGGGTGTAAGACTCTGGGGCTGCGGCTCTTCTATACAAATAAAGGTGTATTCCCTAATCTGAACATTTTGTGGTTTAGCCAATAGAAATATGTTCTTTGCATCGTTTTGCTGAACACCTGGTATTTTTCAAAGGAATATCTATATCAGCCAGGTTTATTTAGAGGTCTGCAAAACACAAGTGGTGGGCTGGAGTGGGGAGGGAAAGCAAGGTGTTTTAGGACACAAAGCAGCCCTCCTCTGCCAGGCTGCCTGTATAAAGTATAAGCTCATATGAGCAAGGATAGTCTTTTTCTGTGTGTAGCATCTTGTCCAGCAAGCTGTTAAAAATCTGTAATAACCTGTCTATGCTGCTTTGCCAGGCAAAGCTTTTTTGCACCAAATTTTTCCTTGTGAAATCATAGCATAGTGTTACAAGTCTGTATCCTGGCATTGCAGCAGTGCTACCTGCTGCCTGTGAGGAAGAAGGTTTACATGGCATGGGCATTTTCGGCATGCAACTGCTTTGTGAGCAAATGTGAGCTGTACCCCTGTGGGAATCAGTCTGGTAAAAATGAATGAAAGCTCACAAATTTGCCAAGAAGATTAAGCAAAACAGCTGAGTTTTGAGGGACTCATAGGTATTTATCAGGGTATTTACTGCAGCAGGAGATGTGTTTTCAGATAACTCATGTGTTCTCAAAAATATGATCCTGAAGGTATAGAAAATTTTAAGTGCCTTTTTAAAAAATGGGCTGAAGGAAGTTACTGAACAGAAAATGTAAAATGCTTGTTAAGTGGTCTACCTGGTAAGCTTTTCAGTTCTGTGGTTTCTCCTACTTATCCTAACAGCTGTCTTCCTGTGTTCAAAATTTCAGAATAGGAAATGCCTCCATTAATTTAATTTAGATAGCATGATTTCAGTGGTACCCACTGCAAGTCATGTTTTATAGCTTGCAGTTAGGAAGCAACATCTGGACTTGTCCTGTGAAAATATTAATGCATTTATTGTATTATATAAATATTGTTTTACTATAGAACAAAATCATGATATTAATCTTCACTGTATGTCTAACTGTTGATCCAGACTTGGAGAACAAGGTTGTTTCCAAACACTTGAGGTACCTAAGCCCAGAAGTTGCTGTTAAGTGGCATCAACACATTGCGTTTGAGCGACTTATGGCCATTTATATGCTCTTGAGTCTTCAGAAGAAATGGAGCTTAGAGGGCAGTCTGTCCACCTCATATTTGACATCACTAGGAATTTAAATTCTTCTGGCTTACCATTGCAATATGGTGCCTGTGGGTTTGATGGCTTGAAACATGACATTTAGTGAGACAAATATACTAGAAATCAGGTTGTTACTTGTATGATTATTTGCAAGTCATATTTTCCTAAGCAGATAGTCTGTGCTTTCCATGAGCAAACAGGTACTTAGGCAGTGGTCCTCCCTGGTTTTAGGGTACTGGATTTGATGTTTCTGTAAGGTTTGCTGTGTTATGTAACCCAGTCCTCAAAAGTTTTACTTTTTTATAGTCACAGTTGATTAAAGCTGACCTGGCAAGGGACCAGAAAGCCTTTGAGAGGATTAGTGGTTATTAGTGTCATTGCCACTTCTACGGTAAAAGTGGCTCTGTTATGAGTGGCCGATCAGGCATCGCTGGGCACAGCTCACCCCTTGGGGCACAGTGGGGAGGGGAAAGCTGCAACCTGCCCTTGGCAGACTCTCGTGCCACCGCTGGGCTCAGCTTCCCAGCGTGTTAAAGAGCCCCACTGGTCGTTAGCAAACACGGGGAAGCCCCTTTGTAGGCAAGGGGCTTGGCAGCTGTCCCTGGCTGCCAGCCGAGTGCCAGGGTGCTGGGAATGGGCAGGCACAGCACTGCCATCCCCTCGTGTGTCCAGACTCACCTGGGTGGCGGCAGGAGGCAGGGAAATCACTCAACACCCGTCTTCGTAGCACTGTCTCCTCCCTTTCTTCTCTTTCTGCTTTGTATTCTGCAGCGGTGAGGTGGCTGGCGCT
The DNA here is from genome assembly GCF_000695815.1 of Acanthisitta chloris. Lineage (NCBI taxonomy): Eukaryota > Metazoa > Chordata > Aves > Passeriformes > Acanthisittidae > Acanthisitta > Acanthisitta chloris. The sequence goes on along the minus strand of NW_008665243.1, from coordinate 212,769 downwards.
GAACTTTTTACCTTCAAGGCTAAGTATTTTGTGTGCTGGAGAAAATGGCCATTAAAATGATTTGTGAAATAAATACTATCACTGGGGCAGGTGTTGGACCTGTAAACAGTTAATTGCCAGAGCTCTGCAGATGTCGAGTATTTCTTTTGAGACATCTGCCAGCTAATATTATCTGATAGCAGCTCATTCAGTTGATGAATCTGTCACTTTGCAATTTAGCTACCAGAATGTGTGCTGGGTCGATCAGCTTGCAAGCCTGTGTTCAGAAGGGTTTCACAATTGTCTGGAGACATTCAAGGTATAATGCAATTAATAATTTACCATCATCCTAAACTGAAAAATCTTATAGTAGAAAAATCAAAACATGTTGGTTTTCTGTGCCCTTGATATTCATGTTAACATTGTTTTTAAAGAATGGTAAGAGTAATAAAATCCTGGTCCAGTCCAAGAGTCATCAAATAACTGAAGATTGGGCACATTGTTAGGAGGAAATTTAGCCAAAACTTATTTGTGGAAACTTGGTGAAATAATATTTGTGTTCAACATCTGTGTTCAGCACTTTTCAGCTTTTTTGTGCATTGATATTATTGCAGAACTTTGCTTCAGGTAAACCAATTGTGCTCTAAAAGGCATACCTGATATGCAAAAGTTGATCCACAAGTAACAATGAGAAGAAACAGAGTGTGTTGGAAACTGACAGGATTCATATCTACTTTTGCACTGAACTGCATTTTTAACTATTCAAATGAAAACTGTTTTGTGATCAAAACATGTAACAATACTTGTGTGCTGGTCCACAGAATATTGTTTTTTTTCTGTTAATCACATTCAAGTGGATCTTAACACCCTCCATAACAATTTCAGCTATGTTTCATGTTTTTTCTATTCAGTAGAAAAGAAGGTGATTTGTACCTGGAGAGAGTGCATTCAGTCAACAAGCATAGAAAGAAATAATGGAATTTGAATGGGATTTTATGTAAGGCAAAAAAGAAAAAAAAGAAATGTGTTGGTTTAGAAAAGCCTTAGCATCAAAGAGTTTGTGGTGGAATTGCATTTGGGCCATAATCTTTTTAAACCCCCCACCCCCCGCTAAAGCAGATAACTAATTTGCTCTGTAGTCAGGCTGCTCAGGTTACCCCTTGATGTTTTGGACTGTGGGGACCCTCCTTGAGGACTTTGTTGCTCTTGGTGGCCACAGCCGTGGGGCCAGGAATGAATAGGATGGAGTGGCAGGAGGGTAAATGTGAGAGCTTTGTGTTTTCAGACAGTTCTTTTGCTTCTAGGAAAGTTAATTAGGAAGTGAAACCTTAAGCAGTTGACAGTGTGCATTGTTGGCTGCTAGTGCTCTGTGACAAATACCACTGAAAGGTACTTCACTTTCTTTTGTAAACAGAAAGGTAAGGAATTTCCACAAAAATGTATTGGTGAAGATCTGCTTTTCATCATGGCCTAACCACATAGTAAACAACAGAAATAACTTGTTTTAATAAAGTATGGTGTTGAAACATTTATCAGCAAGCTCTTTCTCTCCATTTCAAAGGTATGTTTAGGTAAGAGGAACTGTTGCCTTGAAGAAACCCAATCTGAAATTTTGTTATAACATTTTCTTCAGGTCAAGGTCAAGAAACTTAAGGAAAAGTTTGACTTTTGGGCCATCATACAATTACGCAGGAGTTGATTAATACAGTATGCTGAAACAGCCATGTAAGAATTTTGCAGCATTTTAAATGTATCTCAAATAGTAGTTACATGAAATTATTCTAGTAGTCACATTAAAAAAGGCATGACTTCATTTTTATTGTCATTTTTTGCATGTAGCCATGCACAGTTATGAGGCAAGTGTAATAATCCATGTATTTTAATGTCTCTGTATAACAATAAAAAGATTAACATACCTTTCTCTCATAGGCTATGTTCCCCTGAGTGGCATAATTATAAGTCTATGGAGAATTAATAAAATAGGCCTGGGGACTTCGGGGTTTAAGCCTGTTAAAACAGTTCTGTGTAGTACTTCATTTGAACAAGAGTTTAGTGGTGTGCTTGTGAAACCAAATGGAGAAGGGTATGGAGGTGGCTTTAATGCACGATAGATGTCCATTTCAGAATAAAGGTGGCTGAGTTTTGTCCCACATTTTCCACCTTTGCAGGTGGAGCACCTCTGCACATGGACTTTCACAGCATGAGCAATACAGAGTAACAGCAGAATATTATTTGTGTGAAGACCAAATAAAGGGTATGACATTTGTGGAAGTAATATTTGGAACTCAATAAGCAGTCACCACAGATAGCTGCTCCAAGGGGCTGGAAACAGGGAGGAGGGAACGGCATTGAGACCTGTATGTCTACGACACATGCTTGCAGGCTGGTGCTTAGTCTCAGAGAGGGCATGGTGCAAAGAATATTTTCTAAGCAAGATCCAGGCTCTTTGTAGTCTCTGTCCCCTGGGACTGCTCAGGCTGGAGAAGCTGTGACTGTACAGAGATCTCCTGTCTCTGCAGCTCACTGCTCATCCATGTTGCTCCCTAGCTCATACCCATTAATCTCAGTTGTGGTGGTAAGATCACAGTTTCCTCAGCCATGCAGATATTTTACAACAGCTTTCCCTTTTGCCAGTTTTCACTACAGAAAGGGGGAAATTAGTTCTCTGTTTATACATTCCCGTGAAGTGATGCTTTATCTGTTTTTACAAGGTTGTGTAATGCCATTTAGATTTGGTCCACAAAGTGAGCTATTTTTAAAGGTTTTCAGAGGATCATTGTAAATATTAAATTATTCAGATACTTCCACATTTTTCCATAAGAAATTCCCCAAATATTATTAGACTTAATTTTCTTTATGGGTCGCTTTAAATAATAGAGCAGGAGGATTTTCGGAGTGCTTAGCACTGGTCTAAATGTCTTCCTACTCCTTCCTAACGTTCTTAAGGATGCAAATCCAACACTGTAAAATTCTGAGTGATTTAATAATAATTATAATAAGTATTGTATAGGATAACTATGGAGTATGGCACTTGAGTAAGGTGCTCTGAGTAAGTGCTTGAATAAGGTTAGGCTACTGTTATCCGAATTGCTCTTCAGGCACTTTAAGTAATGCCACGGCCAGGTGATTCAGGGCTCAGTATATGAAATTAGCTTCCTCCTGGCTCTTCCTACTGTGTGACTATAGATGAGCGTGGGGAGGGATAGAAAAAGGCTGAAGGGCTGCAGGGGCATGGGTCTGTCCCTGCCTGTGGGTACGTTTGGGTCAGGGAGGAGGATTCCACCCCTATCAACCCTGTTGTGAGCTCATTCCTCATTTCTTGAGCAGAGAGGAATGTTTATTCAGCTGACACAGTTTCTGGGAAAGAGGTTGGAAGGAGAAACTGCTGTGTGACAGTCTTCCTCCTTATCGTCTATAGTGCTGATGTATCCATGCAACATGTGCAGTGTGGGAAGAGATGGGGAAGGATGGCCAGCAGGACAAGGGAAATGAAGTATTTGAATGCACAGGGGATTATTACCCCATTTCTCTGCATCTCCAGCAGTATTCATATGAATTTATCCTACCAAACCTTAATCAAAATAACCTTTTTCACTTGAGCGGTTGATTAACCCCCAAAGGCTACATCTTTCAGTGAGTTTACAAAAATTCAAATAGTACGTGTGGAGTATGCAGTATTGATTTACACCAGATTGTGTATTAACAGTGGTGTCAGTGGATGGAGGAAGAGGAGAGAGCTGGGAGCAAACCATGTGGGCAGTTGCCCCACACCAAAAGGAAGAGCTGAAAGCATGGGGCTGCCTTCCTGCTCCCATATGACTTTGGGAGCAAGCAGATTTGGAAGGGTGGGATTAAACTCATAGGAGAGGCATGCAAGGCATGGTGCAAGCTGGGTAACAGCCCCTTATCTGATTTCTTCTGAGGACTGCTTTTTCCTTCACATCACACCTCCTTCTTGTCCCTTCTGATACTGCGTGGTGGGTGCCCCTGTGAATGGATCAGTGGCCTTCTGCTGCTTCTCCTTATGGGCATTTCTTTGACCTTTATTTCATTTGTTAACCTGACTGGTATCCTGTCCCTGAAGCAGAGTGTGGTTACACCTTTCTGCTTAAGCTGGCATATTTAATTTAAAAACAGAAGAAATTAGAGCTGTTTAGCTTTCTAGAAATCACTTTTCATCTCTATCACCTACAGAATGCCTGGAGAGTTTCAAACTAATAACAAGATTATGTAAGAGAACAGGAAATAAAAACACATATATATTTTATTTCTGCAGAAACACTCCCATTGCTTTTAGTCTTCCAAAACAGTAAATGAGCCTTCTATATACTTTGGCACCACAAAGCATTTCAAAGATACTTCTAGTAAATGCCAATATCATCCCTGTCCTTCTAAACATAATTTTTCAGGAATATATGTATATATTGTATAAGTGGAACCAAAGTCAGCTTCAACATTTTAAGCAATCTGTTTGATTCTGGTCACAGCAATTACTCTTCCTGTCAGCAGGAGCAACATTTACAATCAGTAAATCAATGAGACAAACCTATTCCTCTATAATGCAGCATAAGGTGCATGTAAACTGGATCACCCCAGTGGAAATACTGCTTCCTCTCATTTGCCTGAGCAGACCTGCACAGAAATGAGCTCAGTCCCAGCCCATGGGCAGGTGGACGGAACAGGGTCATGGTTAGGGCTGTGCTGCTGTGACAGAGTAGGGTGCCCCATCCCTCTCCTTGTCCCCAGCCCATGCACTGCTGCCTAAGCTGTCTGCTGTATCACCTGCCCAGACCTGCTTCTCCCATCCTGGAGAGTCCCAACAGTTCCAGCTGCATTTCACCCTGTGTCTGTCATCTCCTCTTCAAGGAGGATCCAGCTATCTTCATCCCTTCACATCTGTCTTTCTTTCTTTTCAGAAGTAAGGCACTGACAGCTTTCCTGCTTCTTCCCCATGGATTCTTTGGAAATGGCTGAGGAAAACAGTGATCAGCCAATTTATGTGACACTCTCTCAGATAAACAAATGGGAATGTGGGAGTTTTGAGGCCACTCTGGACAATGTAATTAAAATGATCCTTGTGTGGCAGTTGTAAATTGACCATTGGCAAACAACCCGGCTGGTCAGATCAGGTTTTGGTAAGGGCTTCCTTATTTCTTAACATGGGTGATTCTAGTAATTGGGCATTTTAGTAATTCTATAATGCTATATTTTTTCTCTTTGATGAATTCTAGTGGGTTTATTTATAAAATAGCATAGATTTTGAGACACCTACTTCATCTCCTTTCACTGAATTACCTTCTTCTACAAATAGTTCAGGTTCAGAACTCCTTTCATAGGGAGTAAAAAAAAACCCAGAAAAAAAGGAAAGAAATAAAAAAAAAAGAGAATAGATCTCATTTCAGTTGACAAGAATCAGTAAACTGGTTCCCAGATCTGCAGACCTTTCCTTTCTGTAATACCTAATCCTTTCTGACTACATTCATTTAAGTCTTCAAGACCACTCTGCACTTCAGTCTGTTCTTAGGTTTCGAGCTCTTCATAGTACATTTTTAACACATAGAAATAATGTCTGAAAGCTAATTACATTAAACAACTTCAAGGTAATTTCAAACATACTAGGTCATGTAGACAAATTTATGTCTAACTTTAAAAATAGTTTCTCCTAACAATTACACAAGAAGTGTCATAACTGGTCCTGTGCTGCTGAGCAGGATTTTGCCTTTAGAAAAATATTATTACCATAAACTGTTTTTGTCATAAACCAAAAAAAGGACCAGCTGAGATTGAGTCCTGATGTGCACAGTCTCCCCACACACAGTCACCCATTAGAGCCTGACCTTCCCCTCTAAAAAATTTTAATCCAAATGGATGCTGTGGATAAGATGACAGGGATTCATCACAGCTTTGCAAGAGTTGCTGGGGTATGGGGCACCTTATATTCCTTCCTTCCTTCCTTCCTTCCTTCCTCCC